>NC_133128.1:88045841-88300841 GCF_048418815.1 Hemitrygon akajei
TTTACTCTTTACTACGGGAATGGGGACAGACTCTTTACTCTTTACTAAGTGTATGGGGACAGACTCTTTAATCTTTACTAAGGGAATGGGGACAGACTCTTTACTCTTTACTAAGTGTATGGGGACAGATTCTTTACTCTTTACTAAGGGAATGGGGACAGACTCTTTACTCTTTACTCAGGGAATGGGGATAGACTCTTTACTCTTTACTAAGGGAATGGGGACAGACTCTTTACTGTTTACTAAGTGAATGGGGACAGACTCTTTACTAAGGGAATGGGGACAGACTCTTTATTCTTTACTAAGGGAATGGGGACAGACTCTTTACTCTTTACTAAGTGTATGGGGACAGATTCTTTACTCTTTACTAAGGGAATGGGGACAGACTCTTTACTCTTTACTCAGGGAATGGGGACAGACTCTTTACTCTTTACTAAGGGAATGGGGACAGACTCTTTACTCTTTACTCAGGGAATGGGGACAGACTCTTTACTCTTTACTAAGGGAATGGGGACAGACTCTTTACTAAGGGAATGGGGACAGACTCTTTACTCTTTACTAAGGGAATGGGGACAGACTCTTCACTCAGGGAATTGGGACAGACTCTTTACTAAGGGAATGGGGATAGACTCTTTACTCATTACTAAGGGAATGGGGACAGAATCTTTACTCTTTACTAAGGGTATGGGGACAGACTCTTCACTCAGAGAATGGGGACAGACTCTTTACTCAGGAATGGGGACAGACTCTTTACTCAGGAATGGGGACAGACTCTTTACTCAGGAATGGGGACAGACTCTTTACTCTTTACTAAGGGAATGGGGACAGACTCTTTACTCTTTACTAAGGGAATGGGGACAGACTTTACTCTTTACTAAGTGAATGGGGACAGACTCTTTACTCTTTACTAATGGAATGGGGACAGACTCTTTACTCTTTACTAAGGGAATGGGGACAGACTCTTTACTCAGGGAATGTGGACAGACTCTTTACTCAGGGAATGGGGACAGACTCTTTACTAAGGGAATGGGGACAGACTCTTTACTCTTTACTCAGGGAATGGGGACAGACTCTTTACTCTTTACTAAGGGAATGGGGACAGACTCTTCACTCAGGGAATGGGGACAGACTCTTTACTCTTTACTAAGGGAATGGGGACAGACTCTTTACTCTTTACTAAGGGAATGGGGACAGACTCTTTACTCTACTCAGGGAATGGGGACAGACTCTTTACTCAGGGTATGGGGACAGATTCTTCACTCAGGGAATGGGGACAGACTCTTTACTCTTTACTAAGGGAATGGGGACAGACTCTTTACTCTTTACTCAGGGAATGGGGACAGATTCTTTACTCTTTACTAAGGGAATTGGGACAGACTCTTTACTCTTTACTCAGGGAATGGGGACAGACTCTTTACTCTTTACTAAGGGTATGGGGACAGACTCTTCACTCAGGGAATGGGGACAGACTCTTTACTAAGGGAATGGGGACAGACACTTTACTCTTTACTAAGGGTATGGGGACAGATTCTTCACTCAGGGAATGGGGACAGACTCTTTACTAAGGGAATGGGTACAGACTCTTTACTCTTTACTCAGGGAATGGGGACAGACTCTTTACTCTTTACTAAGGGTATGGGGACAGACTCTTCACTCAGGGAATGGGGACAGACTTTTTACTCTTTACTAAGGGAATGGGGACAGACTCTTTACTCTTTACTCAGGGTATGGGGACAGACTCTTTACTAAGTGAATGGGGACAGACTCTTTACTAAGGGAATGGGGACAGACTCTTTACTAAGGGAATGGGGACAGACTCTTTACTCTTTACTAAGGGAATGGGGACAGACTCTTTACTCTTTACTAAGTGAATGGGGACAGACTCTTTACTCTTTACTAAGGGAATGGGGACTGACTCTTTACTCTTTACTAAGTGAATGGGGACAGACTCTTTACTCTTTACTAAGGGAATGGGGACTGACTCTTTACTAAGGGAATGGGGACAGACTCTTTACTCTTTACTAAGGGAATGGGGACAGACTCTTTACTAAGGGAATGGGGACAGACTCTTTACTAAGGGAATGGGGACAGACTCTTTACTCTTTACTAAGGGATTGGGGACAGACTCTTTACTCTTTACTAAGTGAATGGGGACAGACTCTTTACTCTTTACTAAGGGAATGGGGACAGACTCTTTACTCTTTACTAAGGGAATGGGGACAGACTCTTTACTCTTTACTAAGGGAATGGGGACAGACTCTTTACTAAGGGAATGGGGACAGACTCTATACTCTTTACTAAGGGAATGGGGACAGACTCTTTACTAAGGGAATGGGGACAGACTCTTTACTCTTTACTAAGGGAATGGGGACAGACTCTTTACTAAGGGAATGGGGACAGACTCTTCACTCTTTACTAAGGGAATGGGGACAGACTCTTTACTCTTTACTAAGGGAATGGGGACAGACTCTTTACTCTTTACTAAGGGAATGGGGACAGACTCTTTACTCTTTACTAAGGGAATGGGGACAGACTCTTTACTCTTTACTCAGGGAATGGGGACAGACTCTTTACTCTTTACTAAGGGAATGGGGACAGACTCTTTACTCTTTACTAAGGGAATGGGGACAGACTCTTTACTCTTTAGTAAGGGAATGGGGACAGACTCTTTACTCTTTACTAAGGGAATGGGGACAGACTCTTCACTCAGGGAATGGGGACAGACTCTTCACTCAGGGAATGGGGACAGACTCTTTACTCTTTACTAAGGGAATGGGAACAGACTCTTTACTCTTTACTAAGGGAATGGGGACAGACTCTTCACTCAGGGTATGGGGACAGACTCTTTACTCAGGGAATGGGGACAGACTCTTTACTCTTTACTAAGTAAATGGGGACAGACTCTTTACTAAGGGAATGGGGACAGACTCTTTACTCTTTACTAAGGGAATCGGGACAGACTCTTTACTCTTTACTAAGTAAATGGGGACAGACTCTTTATTAAGGGAATGGGGACAGACACTTTACTCTTTACTAAGGGTATGGGGACAGACTCTTTACTCTTTACTAAGGGAATCGGGACAGACTCTACTCTTTACTAAGTAAATGGGGACAGACTCTTTACTAAGGGAATGGGGACAGACTCTTTACTAAGGGAATGGGGACAGACTCTTTACTCTTTACTAAGGGAATGGGGACAGACTCTTTACTCTTTACTAAGGGAATGGGGACAGACTCTTTACTCTTTACTAAGGGAATGGGGACAGACTCTTTACTCTTTACTAAGGGAATGGGGACAGACTCTTTACTCTTTACTAAGGGAATGGGGACAGACTCTTTACTCTTTACTAAGGGAATGGGGACAGACTCTTTACTCTTTACTAAGGGAATGGGGACAGACTCTTTACTAAGGGAATGGGGACAGACTCTATACTCTTTACTAAGGCAATGGGGACAGACTCTTTACTAAGGGAATGGGGACAGACTCTTTACTCTTTACTAAGGGAATGGGGACAGACTCTTTACTAAGGGAATGGGGACAGACTCTTCACTCTTTACTAAGGGAATGGGGACAGACTCTTTACTCTTTACTAAGGGAATGGGGACAGACTCTTTACTCTTTACTAAGGGAATGGGGACAGACTCTTTACTCTTTACTAAGGGAATGGGGACAGACTCTTTACTCTTTACTAAGGGAATGGGGACAGACTCTTTACTAAGGGAATGGGGACAGACTCTTTACTCTTTACTCAGGGAATGGGGACAGACTCTTTACTCTTTACTAAGGGAATGGGGACAGACTCTTTACTCTTTACTAAGGGAATGGGGACAGACTCTTTACTCTTTAGTAAGGGAATGGGGACAGACTCTTTACTCTTTACTAAGGGAATGGGGACAGACTCTTCACTCAGGGAATGGGGACAGACTCTTCACTCAGGGAATGGGGACAGACTCTTTACTCTTTACTAAGGGAATGGGAACAGACTCTTTACTCTTTACTAAGGGAATGGGGACAGACTCTTCACTCAGGGTATGGGGACAGACTCTTTACTCAGGGAATGGGGACAGACTCTTTACTCTTTACTAAGTAAATGGGGACAGACTCTTTACTAAGGGAATGGGGACAGACTCTTTACTCTTTACTAAGGGAATCGGGACAGACTCTTTACTCTTTACTAAGTAAATGGGGACAGACTCTTTATTAAGGGAATGGGGACAGACACTTTACTCTTTACTAAGGGTATGGGGACAGACTCTTTACTCTTTACTAAGGGAATCGGGACAGACTCTACTCTTTACTAAGGGAATGGGGACAGACTCTTTACTAAGGGAATGGGGACAGACTCTTTACTAAGGGAATGGGGACAGACTCTTTACTCTTTACTAAGGGAATGGGGACAGACTCTTTACTCTTTACTAAGGGAATGGGGACAGACTCTTTACTCTTTACTAAGGGAATGGGGACAGACTCTTTACTCTTTACTAAGGGAATGGGGACAGACTCTTTACTCTTTACTAAGGGAATGGGGACAGACTCTTTACTCTTTACTAAGGGAATGGGGACAGACTCTTTACTCTTTACTAAGGGAATGGGGACAGACTCTTTACTCTTTACTAAGGGAATGGGGACAGACTCTTTACTCTTTACTAAGGGAATGGGGACAGATTCTTTACTCTTTACTCAGGGAATGGGGACAGACTCTTTACTCTTTACTAAGGGAATGGGGACAGACTCTTTACTAAGGGTATGGGGATAGACTCTTTACTCTTTACTAAGAGAATGGGGACAGACACTTTACTCTTTACTAAGGGAATGGGGACAGACTCTTTACTAAGGGAATGGGGACAGACTCTTTACTCTTTACTAAGTGAATGGGGACAGACTCTTTACTCAGGGAATGAGGACAGACTCTTTACTCTTTACTAAGGGAATGGGGACAGACTCTTTACTCTTTACTAAGGGAATGGGGACAGACTCTTTACTAAGGGAATGGGGACAGACTCTTTACTCTTTACTAAGGGAATGGGGACAGACTCTTTACTAAGGGAATGGGGACAGACTCTTTACTCTTTACTAAGGGAATGGGGACAGACTCTTTACTCTTTACTAAGGGAATGGGGACAGACTCTTTACTCTTTACTAAGGGAATGGGGACAGACTCTTTACTCTTTACTAAGGGAATGGGGACAGACTCTTTACTCTTTACTAAGGGTATGGGGATAGACTCTTTACTCTTTACTAAGAGAATGGGGACAGACACTTTACTCTTTACTAAGGGAATGGGGACAGACTCTTTACTCTTTACTAAGGGAATGGGGACAGACTCTTTACTCTTTACTAAGGGAATGAGGACAGACTCTTTACTCTTTAATAAGGGAATGGGGACAGACTCTTTACTAAGGGAATGGGGACAGACTCTTTACTCTTTACTAAGGGAATGGGGACAGACTCTTTACTCATTACTAAGGGAATGGGGACAGACTCTTTACTAAGGGAATGGGGACAGACTCTTTACTAAGGGAATGGGGACAGACTCTTTACTAAGGGAATGGGGACAGACTCTTTACTAAGGGAATGGGGACAGACTCTTTACTCTTTACTAAGGGAATGGGGACAGACTCTTTACTCTTTACTAAGGGAATGGGGACAGACTCTTTACTAAGGGAATGGGGACAGACTCTTTACTCTTTACTAAGGGAATGGGGACAGACTCTTTACTCTTTACTAAGGGAATGGGGACAGACTCTTTACTAAGGGAATGGGGACAGACTCTTTACTCTTTACTAAGGGAATGGGGACAGACTCTTTACTCTTTACTAAGGGAATGGGGACAGACTCTTTACTCTTTACTAAGGGAATGGGGACAGACTCTTTACTCTTTACTAAGGGAATGGGGACAGACTCTTTACTCTTTACTAAGGGAATGGGGACAGACTCTTTACTAAGGGAATGGGGACAGACTCTTTACTAAGGGAATGGGGACAGACTCTTTACTCTTTACTAAGTGAATGGGGACAGACTCTTTACTCTTTACTAAGGGAATGAGGACAGACTCTTTACTCTTTACTAAGGGAATGGGGACAGACTCTTTACTCTTTACTAAGGGAATGGGGACAGACTCTTTACTAAGGGAATGGGGACAGACTCTTTACTCTTTACTAAGGGAATGGGGACAGACTCTTTACTCTTTACTAAGGGAATGGGGACAGACTCTTTACTCTTTACTAAGGGAATGGGGACAGACTCTTTACTCTTTACTAAGGGAATGGGGACAGACTCTTTACTCTTTACTAAGGGAATGGGGACAGACTCTTTACTCTTTACTAAGGGAATGGGGACAGACTCTTTACTCTTTACTAAGGGAATGGGGACAGACTCTTTACTAAGGGAATGGGGACAGACTCTTTACTAAGGGAATGGGGACAGACTCTTTACTAAGGGAATGGGGACAGACTCTTTACTCTTTACTAAGTGAATGGGGACAGACTCTTTACTCTTTACTAAGGGAATGAGGACAGACTCTTTACTCTTTACTAAGGGAATGGGGACAGACTCTTTACTCTTTACTAAGGGAATGGGGACAGACTCTTTACTAAGGGAATGGGGACAGACTCTTTACTCTTTACTAAGGGAATGGGGACAGACTCTTTACTCTTTACTAAGGGAATGGGGACAGACTCTTTACTCTTTACTAAGGGAATGGGGACAGACTCTTTACTCTTTACTAAGGGAATGGGGACAGACTCTTTACTCTTTACTAAGGGAATGGGGACAGACTCTTTACTCTTTACTAAGGGAATGGGGACAGACTCTTTACTCTTTACTAAGGGAATGGGGACAGACTCTTTACTCTTTACTAAGGGAATGGGGACAGACTCTTTACTCTTTACTAAGGGAATGGGGACAGACTCTTTACTCAGGGAATGGGGACAGACTCTTTACTCTTTACTAAGGGATTGGGGACAGACTCTTTACTAAGGGAATGGGGATAGACTCTCTGGCCTTCAGCTCAGAAGGCCATTTGCTGCATTTATTGTTAGCGTGATTTTTCCCACACTCCGCATACTGGGTGATCGATGGTTTTTTAAAAATGGGTTCTTTTGTCTTTGTGGTTGGCTAACAAGTTGACAAATGTGTAGGTTGTATAATGTGTATGCACTCTGGTAATAAATGTATTCTGAAGAGTGTAAGTCACTGATGACGTAGCTGATGATGGCTGGGTGAAGGACACTGTCCTGAAGAACTAATATCCTGGGGATTTGCAATATCTCTAAGTTTCCCTTCAATGCCCACTCATCAGTTTTACCAAGGCTCCTTGATACCATGCTCAGTCAAATGATGCCCTCATGTTAAAGGCAGTTATTTTCACCCTCTCCCTGGAATACAGCTTGTGACATCGAGTTAAGTGGTCCCAGCAAATCTCAGTCTGGCCATCAGTGAGCAGGTTATTGGTGAGAAAGTGGTGCTTGATAACTTTGTCAATGACTTTACGGAGGACTACATGTTGACCCTGGTGATGATAATTCTCCATGTTGGATTTGGTTTGCTTCTTTTGGGTAGAGTACACCTGATCAATTTGCAACACACTTCTGGCAGATGGTGTAGTTGTGGCCAGTGGACTGGTGCTGAGTGGTGTTTTCCCAGTAACACCCCCCCATGAAAGTCACAATGGTGGACTCCAATCACCATTCCAGCTCTTAAGGAATTTTACAAATGCTTGCTGAGCTTGGTTTGAAGTTTACCTTTTTAGAAATGTAAGTTGGTTTTTATTTGGGCCATTCCCGGTGTCAGAACACTGGTTATCCTCCCAAACCGTGGGTGGAATGGTAGCACAGTCGTTAGTGTAATGCTTTGCAGTGCCAGCTTTTGGAAAATCAGGGTTCAGTTCCCGCTGCTGTTTGTAAGGAGTCTGTATGTTCTCCCCATAAACGTGTCGGTTTCCTCCTGGTGCTTCAGTGCCCTCCCACATTCCAGGGAAGTACGGGTTAGGGTTAGTAAGTTACGGGCATGCTATTTTGCCATTGGAAGTGTGGCAATGCTTGCGGGCTACCCCTAGCACCATCCTTGGACACTCTTAGCTGTTGACGCAAAATGACACACTTCAATGTATGCTCTGATGTTTCAAAGTGCATACGACTGACCATTAACCTTTAAAACTGAGATGCGAACTTACCGCAACTGGGCTCCACAAACCAACCCTGAGAGAGAGAGGTCATTCTAATAGTGCCAGTGCTACCAGGAATCTGGAGGAATGAGCTCACATGAGTACCAGCCTCTCTCATTACAATAATTCACTTACCTTAATTTCTCCATTAATGAGCTAGACATTCAATTAAGAACCATTAAAGATCCACAATGACACAAATGGCAGTGGGATTTTACACACCTTCTTCATCAACCTAATTAAGTGGCTCCCTTGTGGCATTTTAATGGAGGAAGATCACATGCTAAGTCTGCAAACCGTCTGTGTACTCTGTATACTTACATCTGCTCTCATCACACTCATACTCCATTATTGCTGGATATGCATTCATACAAATTTTTTCAATTGTTAAAAGTTATACTGACACTAATACATATCGCACTGATCTCCTATCCATTCCTGACTTCAGAGGGGTTTGACCAGTGCGTTAAAGAGTGACTGTCGTTTCCACAGCTTAATTAGAAAAACAGTTAGTTTAGCTTTGTATCCTGCCTCATCTCAAAGTCAGCCATGCATTCCTCAAACAGAAAAATTATAACTCACCTTACGAGGCAAATTTATAACTTCAGCTGTTTAAAAGGCACTTTTCTCTGTACGTAAACAACAAACCTTGACCGCACTTAAAATGAAATTATGAACGAGTGAATTGTTTGCTTGTAGATACAGTGACCTACAAAACTGAATTATGATTTGTTCAGTGATGTCTGTAATTATCATAATGAAAGCATAATAGCATGACTTAGCTTGGATAGACTAGAAACATGTGAAAGAGTTTACACCTGCCCTTCTGCTTTCATCAGTTCGATTATTAGAAAAGAAGTTTGCTGGGTCTGCTGCTGTCTAACCTGTGCTACTGGTGACGATCTTTTCTCTCTTTCTCTGTCCCCACCCCATAATGCATCATATGAACAGGGGTTTGAGCTTGATCAGCCCACATCAAAGATTGATACGTGCAACGTATGGGGTGATGATAAAATGGCGAGGATTGCAGTGGGAAGTAAGATTAGGCCAATAACATTTATGAAGTACCAGAGGCTGGATGACTGTGCAGGAGTTACATTCGACGGCAGAAAAGTGCCGGTTTTACTACAGAACCCGTAAGCAAGTTTGATGGAAGTTTCCCACCTTGCTCAAACAAAAACTAATAGAGCTGATAAAAACTCCCATCCAGCTCAGAACCAATAAGATGCTTACTGAAATGCTGACGGCAGCAAATTCATTCACCTTACCAATAAAACAAAAACTAGATAACAAAAGGGACAGAACAACAACTAGCTCAGGTTATTGAGGGAAAGTACTGTACAGCACAGTAGGAATAGTGAATGAATAACAAGGTAATTAAGGACTTCTGTTCATTCCTAACTTTATTCTAAGCACAATGCAGGAAGATGCCCTAGTGTAAACAATCTGTGTATATACTTACATTCAATTCCATACCACAGTAACTCCTGTAAGCAGTCATTTATTTCAATATTAAAATTATGCAGATTTCCTTCCATTGTTAATGATGCAGATCTTTTTGTAAAATTTTTCCAGTGAATGTACAAAAGGTGTAGGAAGTAAGACTGACACTGTAGCGATTCTTGTTTAAACTTGCAATTGTCAAAGTTGTACTACCCAGCAAAAATCTCATTCAGCAGTTGAGGCTTAAACCCAACTGCACAGACAGGGCCTAAAAGTGCTATGTCAGAGGCAGGTCTCTGTAAATTGAAATAGAATGGAAAAGGAAACCAGAGGTATAAAAAATATCTGTAAAGTCAAGAGATGAAAGTTTCAAAAATCACAAACTACAGCAGCTTAGGAAGCAGGTTCAGAAGGAGCATTTTACTGAAGTGAAGGTTACATAAATAGCAAAAGATTAAAAATAAATTGTAAAACTATGGAAGCAAAGTCAAATAGTGAAAGTGAAAATGATCCACAGGGTCTGAGACAAGGAATTAAAATAGAGAAAAAGGAAACAGTAAAAGGTATTAAAGAAATATCTTATATCCATGTCTAACAAGAGTGAATAATTTAATTAAGATCAGTAAGAAAAATATACTGGTAAAAATTAATGGTCTGTAAAGGCAACAAATCTTGTGGAATGAGTATCATTTGGTTTAACGAGATGGAGCATGAATTTCTTTTGATCTTCCACAACTTGCCAAATTTGAGAAATGTCTATTTAGATTGGAAACCTGCAATATTGCATTGTTATATTGGAGTCACATTACAATGTGAAAGGAGGAAGTAGGCTTCAACTTACTACCATCAGTCTGGGGGTCTGTGGTTGGGATTGTGGCGACAAGACAGATAGAGAATTCGGACATGTGGTTAGTCAGACTTTAATACACAGCAAAGTAGGTGGAGGTATGGCTTGCTAACCTTTACTGCACAAAGAAAGAGAGCATATAACCATATAACAATTACAGCACGGAAACAGGCCACCTTGGCCCTTCTAGTCTGTGCCAACGCTTACTCTCACCTAGTCCCACTGGCCCGCACTCAGCCCATATCCCTCCATTCCTTTCCTGTCCATATACCCATCCAATTTTACTTTAAATGACAATACCGAACCTGCCTCTGTCATTTCTACTGGAAGCTCATTATACAGCTACCACTCTCTGAGTAAAGAAATTCCCCCTCGTGTTACCCTTAAACTTTTTCAATTGTAAGAGTGAAGTTGCAGTTGCTGGGACTTCAGTGAGACCACAACTGGTTAACTATTCCTCACTTGGCTTGCCTGGGAAAGGACCGACTTGTCTTAGAGAGGACGCAGTGATTGGTTTAGAGCCCTGTTATGTGAGGAGATTGACCAGAGCAAGCCAATACACTCCAGTGTCAAAGAATGAAAAGTGATCTTATGGAAACATCTAAAATACTTTAAGTCCTTTGAGATGCTGTTGGATTGTCTCTCACGGCAGTGATTTACTGGAACTCTCAGTCTCACAATAGCCTCCTTCTGAATAAAGCAAAATTATAAGGCATAACAAGTAAGCCTTGTCTAGTTTAGACAATGACCAGCTCGATTTTTCCAATCCCAACAGCCAGGATATCAGTCCTTTTGTGTACATCTTTCAGCTCAGCAACAACACTGATAGAATGTTTTAATTTAGAAAAAAATTGAAATGTGCTAGTGTTATTTCTATTAGAATAAAGGTGAGGGTAAGCTGAAAGAAATGTCAGAAAACGGTGAAAATTGATATAAAAGTTTGAGTAAATCCTCACACACTGAAGTGTTGGCAGTTACTTGCCTATCACTGCTTTAACTTCATGAAAGGAATATTGAAATGTGACTCTTCATTATTCTCCTTCCAATTGGGGGGGGGGGGGTGAAATGGGGCAAACAGTAGGGTGAAAATACAAGTTTACCTTCACTCCAGTCTGATGTCAAACATGTCTGTTAATTCCTTTAAGAGAACACAATCAGCTCTTGACTGAAATAAAGTTCATAGCCAAAATGTAGCAGCTATTGACTCCAGCTCATCAGCCTGAGTGCTGCTGATGTCCATTTGCCTGCAGGGATTCCAATGGCAACGCACAACATGGATCAGCAGTATAGTCTAAAAATGTCAATACTTCTGAGTTGTACTAATGTGTTGAATACTAACAGCAAGCTATAATACTCAGCTAAGCAAATATCATCTTAGAAGTGAATGGCACTGATAGAAATAGAAGATTAGAGCACCAACCTCAGCTTGCTTTCGCCATATATCAATGTTCTTGCGTTGAGCTTTGGAGAAATGGTCCCATGCCTTTTGCTTCGAAGCAGCCTTGAAAACGGCCACAATCTGCTCAACTTTGGTAAACAAGGAAGTCAAACAAAACAACCAGTTTACGATTTGATCAGAAACACGAGTCAAAGCAGAGACACACTGGGGCTAAAGTGATGATGCTTCTAGACATCATTGTAGGCATCAGGTCACCCTCCAGCCACGCGCTCTGTCACACAGAATGTGCCAGAGGTTACAAGCGAGATGACATGGTGCCTTTCAACTTGCCAATTAATGTCTCTGTAATACTTACAGTGTGCCAACTGCAGATGTACTCTCCTCAAGCCTCAGTGTCTCCACCAAATTTCTACACTCTGTGTAATTACAGCATGGTTCTTGCATCCTACTGGGGCTACACCATGGTGCAGTTAGTAGAACCACTGCCTCACTGCTCCAAAGACCCGGCTTTGCTCGTAACCTTCGGCATGGAGTCTGCACGTTCTCCTCAGGCTGTGTGGCTTTCCCTTGGGAGCTCCAGTTTCCTCCCACATCCCGAAGATGTGTGGGCTAATCAGCCTCTGGGAAATGGCCCTAGTTTGTGGGTGAGGGCTAGAATCCAGGAAAGCTGATGGGAATGTAGGGGGAATAAAATGGAATCAGAGTAAGATTCTTTTTTTGTTTATTCCAGGGGTGAGAGCATCGGAGGCTGAGCCAGCATTTAAATGCTCATCCCTAATTGACCTTGAGAAGCTGGAGGTGAGCTGCCTTCGCCAACCACTGTAATCCTTGGGTGTATTCGCAATGCTGCCCGGAGGGAGCTCAGGATTTTGACCCAGTAACAGTGAAAGAATGGTGAAATATTCAGAACGGTGTCTGGTTTGGACGGCAACTTCCAGATATGGTGTTCCCATGCTTTTGCTGGCCTTGTCCTCCTCACTGGTAAGGGTTGTGGGGTTGGGAGCTGTGGCCTTTTGCTGGCCTTGTCCTCCTCACTGGTAAGGGTTGTGGGGTTGGGAGCTGTGGCCTTTTGCTGGCCTTGTCCTCCTCACTGGTAAGGGTTGTGGGGTTGGGAGCTGTGGCCTTTTGCTGGCCTTGTCCTCCTCACTGGTAAGGGTTGTGGGGTTGGGAGCTGTGGCCTAAGCAGCCTAAAGATTGTGGTGAAGACTGGACCCCTCTGTTAGCTGGCCAGAGGCACGGTGTACTCCCACACTTCCAACTGGTTACCAACCAACATCTGCTCAATGGCAAGAGTCGATGCTCATTTAGCTTTTGGGACTAAACTTCTCAAAAAAAAGTCTGGGAAGGGACTGAGTGAGATTAGGAGACGGTGTCTTCTTCAGGGACAGGCAGTCCTCCTTTTTAAATATTTTCCTGGCTGCAGAAGGGCTGGCATCCAACGTTTCTGGACCACAGTCTTGGAGGCCAGTAGATCACGAGAGGCCTCATGATCGCTGACAATCCACATGCTGGACTTGTCTTTTTCTTCCCTGTCAAGCAAACGTGAATTTTCACCCTTCAGTCTAAACTAACACTTCTCATAGTATGAGCCACGTTTCCCTAGGTTTTGTCAATTTGAAACTGTCCCTGCCCACTCTCAGTGTTGGTGGGATATAACTACATGACTAATGACCTGGGTGAAATTGCAGATGTGGATAATGTCAGCGCAGTGGACCTGTTTTATTTCAATGTAGGCCTCTTTATCCCAGAACACAAGATTGCACTTTTTGTGATACATACATAAACTAACACCCAGGAGTGGGAACTAAATGAGCAGTAAACCCCTGAATCACATCAACTCTGGATTAGTATGACCTCATTCACGAAGAACCACCAGTCATCGTGAACATTACATCTCCTTCCCCGGCGCGGGCATGAATCCTGATCCACAACTCAAACATCCCCTACCCAGCCAAATCCGATCACAGGCAGCGTGTCAACTGGAAATAATGCCACACAGCATCTAAGGAATTTGGAAAAGATAAGTGAAATGGAATTGCTTTGACTTATTAAAGTTCCTTGGTGTGTAGTATGATATAACTCACACTTCAGCCATCTGATCAACCGTAACATTAAGGTCCCATTCAAACCAGACTATCCAGCTCACCACATCAGCCAAGCCTTCTATGTGTTAATCCAGCTTCCTTACAAACCATGTGCTGTTCACCTTAAACCTCTTGTGGCAGCTTCCAATTACTAACTAATGGAGGCTCCTCATGAATGTTCTATTGGATAAATCCATAACTATCTAATATTTATGGATTTTAGCATGTCTTGGTCAACACCTTGCTAAATATCTGATATCTGACTGATCTAACATATTAATTTCCTTTACTACTTTAGGATGGATCTATTAACAAGCTGCTGACCTTGGTCACACATCATTTTGTTAGATGACTTCTCATATTTTCTCTTTTCTTATGATACAGACCCTTCAGCCTGTTGAGTAAATGCCAGCTCCCGGAATGCGGTAAACTATGTATACCTGTCTGGACACGCCCCTCTGCTGACTGCTCCTGTATAAAGGCGATTGGGGCGCTGCTCCTCCCTCAGTCTTCGACATGTCGTGCTCCCTTTTCGCTGTTAATAAAAGCCTATCATTCACTTCCAGTCTCCTAGAGTTATTGATGGTGCATCACAGAACAATCCTATTCTTCTGTAATCTGTTCACACTCATCCAGATTCTGTCAGCCACCTCCAAGAAAACAGGAGCAGGAGTAGGACTCTCAGTCCCTCCAACTGTCCCACCATTCCACACGGTCATGGCTGATCAGACCCAGGCCTCATCTTCTGTGCCTCTTCCTCTGAACCTTGATCTCTCAAATATTTATCCATCCTACAACTCTAGGGGCAACTTACAGCGGCCAATTAACCCACTGACTGACACATGAGAGGAAACCAGAGCACCAGGGGAGACGCACGTGGTCACAGGAGAATGTGCACACTACACACGAGGTCAGGATGGAACCCATGAGGCAGCAGAACCACCGACTACCGACTCTTCCACCCTGGATAAAATTTACCCACTTATGATGAAAATAAGGAAGACTTCCACCTGGAAGAGATTGCAGAATTCTCTACAGGCAAACTGAAAAAAAAAACTTTGTATTTATGAACATGTTCAAAAAAGGAACTTGAAAACATTGCTTCCATTAAAGCCCAATTTCTTTTAATGTTTCAAATAAACTTTGTTCAGTAGACGCCCTGGCTCGAGACATCCTATTCTGTCCTAATATTCTGAAGTGCTTGCACACGAGGGCTGTGTTTTAATTTCTTGACATTGTGGGTTCAGTGTGGTCCAAGTGCACACGGGGCACCTGGGGAGAGGTCACTGTGCCTTTTAAAATCCAAACCATCTCATCTGGTGTCTTTTCCAAACTCCTTAAAGAACAACAAGCTGAGAAGGTCACAGAAAGCTCCGAGCTTTATTAACTGAATTGATTCTGAGGTTGGGAGTGCAGTAGAATGGAGTCAAGGCGTTAGTGCGGTTTCCTGGTTGCAATGCTGGAGAGTGAAAGAGAAGAAGGATTCCAGTGGTGAACGCAAAGACGTGTCAGGATGTGCCCACGAGATCCGACAGAATGGCTGGGTACTGAAATCAGTCACAGTCAGACACCACTAGACCAGCAAGTGTGGTCCAAATGGCACATTCACTGATGTTTTGCACACAAGAGATTCTGAAGGTGCTGAAAATGTAGAGCAACACACATAAAATGCTGGAGGAACTCAGAAAGTTAGAATTAGAATTTGAATTTATTTAACTCTTACATCCATCCCACAATGTGAGGGAGTAAAAATCTTTGCGTTATGACTCCGACGCAATGTACAGACATGTGAATTTGTAAGTCTAATGGCTTGTAGAAAGAAGCTGTCCCGTAGCCTGTTGGTCCTGGCTTTAATGCTGTGGTACTGTTTGCCAGACGGAAGCAGCTGAAACAGTTTATAGTTGGGGGGGGGGGTGACTGGTGTCCTCGATGATCTTTCAGGCCTTCTTTATGCATCTACTGCTGTAAATGTCCTCAATGGAGGGAAGTTCCCATCCACAGATGCACTGGGCTGTCGGTACCACTCTCTGTGATGCCCAGCGATCAAGGCTGGTACAGTTCCCGTACCAGGTGGTGACACAGTTAGTCAGGATGGTCTCAGTGGTGCCCTTATAGAATGTCTTGAGGATTTGGGGGCCCATGCCAAACTTCTTCAGTCGCCTGAGGTGGAAGAGATGCTGTTGTGCTTTTTTTGGCCACACAGCCACTGTGTACAGTCCAGGTGAGATCATCAGTGATGTGCATACCGAAGAACGTGAAACTACTTACTCTCTCAACTGCAGACCCATTGATGTTGATCGGGCCGAGCTGTCTCCTGCCATTCACAATCGGCTCTTTTGTTTTTTCGGCATCGAGGGAGAGTTTGTTATCCTGGCACCAGTGTGTCAGGGTGTTAACCTCTCCTCTGCAGGCTGTCTAATTACTGCTAGAAATAAGGCCGATCAAAGTCACGTCATCTGCGGATTGGAGCTGTGTGTGGCAGTACAGTCGTGGGTGTGAAGGGAATAGAGGAGGGGCCTCAGGACACAGCCTGGGGGAGGGGGGGCACCATGAGACATTTATTGTAGAATTAGGCCATTCAGCCCATCGAGTCTGCTCCATTCCATTGTGGCTGATCCCAAGGGATTCCACTCAACCCCATACACCTGCCTTCTCACCATATCCTTTGATGCCCTGACCGATCAGGAAACTATCAACTTCCACCTTAAACATACGCACAGACTTGGCCTCCACCACAGCCCATGGCAGAGCATTCCACAGATTCACTACTCTGGCTGAAAAAAAGTTCCTCCTTACCCCTGTTCTAAAGGATTGCCCCTCAATTCCGAGGATGTGCCCTCTAGTTCTGAATACCCCCACCACAGGAAACATCTTCTCCACATCTACCCTATCTAGTCCTTTTAACATTCGGTAGGTTTCTATGAGATGCCCTTCCCCCTGCGTTCATCAAAATTCTTCCAAAGCTGTCAAACACTCCTCATATGTCAACCCCTTCACTCCTGGAATCATCCTTGTGAACCTCCTCTGGACCGTTCACTGCTTATCCACAGATGCTGCCCGACTTGCTGAGCTCCTCCAGCCTTTGTGTGTGTTGCTCTGATGTTGTATTAACTCAGTTTTCATTGTGTTACCTCAAACCCAATCCATCAGATCGTGCTTCAGGTACACCCATCTCCTATCGTTAGGTGCTGAAGACATCCTGAGGATTGTCTGTATATGAAGGGCTACGCAAAGATAGTACACATTAATGGTACTGAGGTGAAGATGGCTTCGAGCCTAAAGGAGCCATGAGTGAACACCCATAGCTTGTCCAAGTCCAACCATGTAGACAGCATGCCCAAAGCCACCAGCAACTCTGCTTCCTCAGAAGGCTAAGGAAATCTGACATTTCTCTGTTGGTCCTCAACAATGTCTATCGATGCACTTGGAAAGCATCCTATCAGATTCACCATTGCTTCGCACGACTACTGCTTTGCCCACAACGCCAAGAGATTGCGGAGGGTTGTGGACATAACTCAGCCCATCATGAAAACCAATCTCCCCACCGTGGACACTGAAAAGCAGCCAACGTAATCGAAAGACCCTCCCACTCAGTCATACTCTTTTCTTCTCTGTCGGGCAGAAGATGCAAAAGCTTCAAAGCACGCTCCACTCGGCTCAAAGACGGAATACATCCTACTATTACAAGACTCTTGTACACACTCGCGCGTATGTATGTAAAAATACATACACACACAGATGCTGATGTCAGGCCCCAAACCAGATAGCTCCCCTACCAAAAATATCTGTGACAGAGCTCTGCGAATCTGAGGATGATGCTGGCATTGACAGTCAGGAATAAAACCTGGAAAGCACATCCCAGAAGGTCCAAGTCCAGTGCCCACAAATGTCAGCCATCAGCCAATGCAACAACGACAACAGCCCTCAGAGGCACATACCAGGCCAGTGTGTGGACCTTCTGCCTACTCCGCGAGCTTCAGCTCCCTCCTGCTGTCTTTGAGAGCTGAGGCTGCTCCTGCTGAAGATGTCATCAGTGTTACCACTGACACAGTCCAGTCTGCTGATCCGAGTTCCAGATTAGAGACGGAAGAGTCATCAAGGTACTGTCTGTCGGCACGACTCCCGTGGAGCTTACGGAGCTGCCTGTCGGCTCGACTCCTGTGGAGTTTACGGAGCTGCCTGTCGGCACCACTCCCGTGGAGTTTACGGAGCTGTCTGTCGGCACCACTCCCGTGGAGTTTACGGAGCCGTCTGTCGGCACCACTCCCGTGGAGTTTACGGAGCCGTCTGTCGGCACCACTCCCGTGGAGTTTACGGAGCCGTCTGTCGGCACGACTCCCGTGGAGTTTACGGAGCCGTCTGTCGGCACGATTCCCGTGGGGTTTACGGAGCCGTCTGTCGGCACGACTCCCGTGGGGTTTACGGAGCCGTCTGTCGGCACGACTCCCGTGGGGTTTACGGAGCCGTCTGTCGGCACGACTCCCGTGGAGTTTACGGAGCTGTCTGTCGGCACGACTCCCGTGGAGTGGCTGTTGTTGTACTGTTATTCCACTGGTAAATTCCGAAATCCATGGGTCTGCCGTTGAAACCTAATGTGGGCATCACTGAGATGGAGTGAGTAACCTCGTCACAGGGATGAGGCTAGTTCTTTGTCCATAGCCTGCAGCTAACGTCTGAATACATGGTTGGATGCAGCTCCCTGTCTCATGGCCACCCTTCCCAGGTGTGTCCCCTTCACCTGTCAAACCCACGCACTGCTGCTTCTTATAATCCAGCCAGAAATAGGCCCAAGCCTAATCCACTGTTAACAGCCCCACCCACCATCTGAAAACCATGCGCTTTTTCCATTGGCATCACTCTAATTATTTTTAAAGGTTTTTCTTCAAAACCAAATTCTAAGATTTCTACCGCATTGATTCCTGGGGGAAGTGTGCTGGACACACTGGCTACCCGAATTTCACTTCCGTCTGTTTCCATCGTAGGAACACTCACGCTCTAACCGAACTCCTTTTCTCTGGATTTCCCAGTCTACCTCACCGTTGCCCTTGCACCATATCGTCTACCTGAACCGCACTTTCTCTGTAACCGATATTCTGCATTCTGTTTTCTCTATAATCAGTCATTACTTTACTATTGTTTCATTCACAGTGAAAAGCACTCCATGCAGACAGATCATTCCATACATCAGCACACTGAGATCCAACACAGTGAAAAGCAGTGACAGAATGCAGAATATAATGCCTTAATGACTACTCTCTCGTGGCTCTGACATCCACAGTGACAAGATATAATCTCCAGCCTCGGCCCACTGCAAATCACCTGCCAATGAAACAGATGCCATCTCCCTTCTCCCACACTCACCTCTAGAACATCTGGGCAGTCGAGGTCAGACAATTGTTTACCAGCTACAGCTCCAGTATCGTTCTTAGCAAACTCATCACCAAACTGCTTGACCTTTGGATCCAGCTGGGCCCTGCATTTCCTGACTGTAATTAGTGAGGTTAGGGCAGCAATATTTCTGCCATGATCATCCTCACCACCAGCAGCCCACGAGGTTGCATGCTACTCTGTTCCCAGTACACTCGTGACTGCCTGGCCAGATTCTACTCTAGCCCCCTCTACGAGTTTGCAGACGGTATCACCATTGTGGGCCGAATCTCAAACAGTGATAAGTCAAGAGTACAGGAAGAAGATTGACAACCTAGTGACTTTGTGTCATGACAACAACTTTTCCCACAAAGTCAGCCAAGCAAAGGGGGTTGTCACTGACTACAGAAAAAGAGGAGGTGAACGCGCTCCTGTCTACATCGATGGGTCTGAGGCCGAGAGGTTGAGCACTGCAAGTTCCTAGGAGTGAGTCAGAGTCCAGGAAGGAGATTGAGATCTTGGTGATAAGGTGTCCAACCACGTAGATGTCATGAGCAAAAAAAACGTACACCAGTATCTCTACTTCCTCAGGAGGCTAAAGCTGTTTACCATGACTCCTACGACTCCTCTCGCGTTACCAGGCATAGATGGACTGGACACCTAGCACTATTCCCCAGGGTGGCAATGGCTAATACGAGGGGACGTCATTTTAAGGTGATCGGAGGAGAGAACAGAGGATATTAGAGGTAGGTTTTTTTTAAACAGAGAGTGTGGTGGATGCATGAAACACTCTGTCAGGGTGGTAGTAGAGCAGATAACTAGAGACATTTCAGAGACTCGTATGTATGAAAGAAAAATGGGGGGGGGTACATGGGAGGAAAGTGTTAGATTGAGCTTGGAGTACGTTCAAAGGTCAACACAACAAAATGGGCCAAAGGTCCTGTACTGTACTTTAACGTAAAGCAGCCAACATAATCAAAGACACCACCACCCCGGGTATTCTCTATTCTCCACCCTGCTATTGGGCAGAAGATACAGAAAACTGAAAGTACACACAGCCAATCTCAAGGACAGCTTCTATCCCACTATTACAGACCATTGAACTGTCCCCTAGTATAAGAAAATGGACTCTTGACCTCACTATCCACCTCATTATGATCTTGTACTTTATTATTCTTATCTGCACTTTCTCTGTCGCTGTTACAGAATTCTGCATTCTGTTATTGCTTTACC
The DNA here is from genome assembly GCF_048418815.1 of Hemitrygon akajei. Taxonomy (NCBI): domain Eukaryota; kingdom Metazoa; phylum Chordata; class Chondrichthyes; order Myliobatiformes; family Dasyatidae; genus Hemitrygon; species Hemitrygon akajei. The sequence continues at coordinate 88,066,380 of NC_133128.1, forward strand.
TTGTTCTACCTCGATGCATTATGTAACCATTTGATCCGTATGAACAGTGTGCGAGACAAGCTTTTCAATTTACCTTGCTACATGAAACAATAATAAACTAAGTTACTAATACAGAATTACAGAGAAAGTGAAGAGAGCTTTTACTACCTCCATGTAATTATGTATGGCATGATCTGCTTGACAAAACACAAAAAGCTTTTCACTGTATCTGAGCACATTTGACAATAACAACCCACACTGGAAAACAAAGTTCAATTCAGCACCAACATGTTACACCCATGACGGTGTGATGTGTAACTCTACTGCAGACAGTGGGTGAACCAGTCTGTACCTGAATGAACTTGGACTCAGTGCCCACAACTCCAGCATCTGCAGTTCTATTTGGTTACCTGTTCTTATCAAAAGTGACTTCTGACTCACGAGACCAAGTGAAAGGTTTCCTACCTGAAGATCTAGTCCTGTAAGCTGGGCCCATGTTTTAGAACTTGCAGTAGGAATACTTACCCCCAGTATGTTTAAGACAAGTGAGAAGGCCGAAGTGCAGATACTTACATCCAGTCAGGATCCCTGCCAGGGCATTCTTGAACCGCTCCTTTGCGTCCTCCATTTCCTGTTCGTGAGCTGCCTTCTCGCTCATCAGTCTCCGGCTGTGGCTGTTCACCGACTGAATCATGGAATAGAAGTTGTTGGCTGAGCGCCTTGTCACCTCGCCGCGCTCGAACCAGGCCAGCAGCACTGAGGTGGCTTCCGAGAACCTGCTCTCATCTGCAAAAGGAAGAAGCCAGTGTCAGCAGCACCTTTGCTGAAGAGGCCAGGCGGATTCTTTCAACGAAGCAGGGAGAAGTTGGGGAATTCACCCCACCGAGCTTTCTCAGAGCTGGAACTGTGCAAAACTACATCACCTCAGGGAAGACTGGGGGGGTTTTCTGCCATCCTATTCAGCAGTTAACCATGCCAAACGGCACAGGGTGCAGCTGGTAAAGCCACTGCCACAGGCCTCCAATGGCCTGGAGGTCGATCCTGTTGTGTATTATATTGTTGGACACTGCAGAAACAGGAACTCTGGTCCAGCTCATCCATTCCAATTATTTTTACCATTCTAATCCCATTTACCCACTCGGTGTCTGAATCCTTCTATCTCTCTAATCCCATTCACTCACTCCGTGAATCCTCCTCTGCCTTGCCTCTTGAAGCATCAGTCTCATTGTCGCTGAAACATTCTACAAATGATTGACTCCACCAGATCCCACCATTTTCTTTTGCAGCAAGTCCCAGGCATCAACCGTTCTGAGCAATAAAAACCTACCTCTCAGATCCCCTTTAACACCCTCCTCTAACCTTAAACCTCTGCCCCCTTCTTCTCCCGGTGATCGTGTCGGTTTCCTCCAGTGCCCATATTGACTATTCTAACTTGCGTGCAGTGTGTAGGTGAGTGGTAGAATCTGGGGAAGGTGGTGAGAATAAAATGGGATTAGTGCAAATGGGTGCTTAATAGTTAATAGTGACTGGTTAAACCAAACAGGCCTGTGCTGTAAATCCATGACTCTCACAGCGCAGCTACCCTACTGTTAACTATGTCTCACACCTTCTCAGCACATCATTAAGTCTTCCTGAAAATATTAACAGCCTATATTAATTCCCTTCACATCATGTCCCAGAGGACCACACAGCTCAGTGACAACCATTTCCACAAAATATCTCATTACATCTCTAGGTTTACCTTTGTAAACGTTAGCCGGGTTTATAGAGCCAGATGTTCACTGGAGTGCCATTAATTGCTTCTGCTAGAGTTGCTGATATTCAATCTCTTCTCATGGATTACTCTCAACGCTGATTTCCACCTACTCCCCCCACCAAAGGCCACTGTGTTGTCAACAAGTCTGAGCCACGTCTTCAGCTTGAGAAACTAACCCCTAGTCACCACAACTTGGATTCACCCAGTAGTATTGTAGCCAGGCTGGTAAGGACTGGATTAGATGCCAGCACAGGCATGCATATTGAGGCCGTTAACTAAACATGCTGAGCTGATGCAGTTGTAACTGGCAGCAGATGCATCAATGTGCAACGTGGCTGAAGTCCAGCTTGTTGCGGAGTCTAGCTGACACCCCCAGCACCAATACGGAGGAAATTTGCTCCTGGATGCTGTGCCAGATTAGAGTTATTTAGATCAATACCTACAATCTAAAGTTTAGATATTTCTGCTGCATTTGAACTAGATAGCATAGGTTTATGTTTCTAAAACTAGAGAGCGTAAGTTTATGGGAAGGGGAAAAGATTTAGTCTGCAAGACCATAAGATATAGGAGCAGAGTTAAGCCATTCAATTCATTGAATGCTCCACCATTCAATCATGGCTATTTTTCTTAACCCCATTCTCCCTGTATCTCTTAACCTCCCCTTCACCTTACCAATCAGGAACCTATCAATCTCTCCTCAAATTACACCCAACGGCTTGGTTTCCATTGCCCTGTGGCAACAAATTCCACAGGTCTTTTGGCTGAAGAAATTCTTCATTTCAGTTTTAAAGGGATGTCTCTTTATTCTGAGGCTGCGCCCTCAGATCCTAGACTCTCTTATTCTGAAAACATACTCTCTTCATCCACTCTATTCAAGACATTTCAGTATCAGGGGGTTTCAGTGAGATCCTCCTTAACTCCATAGAGTATAGACCCAAAGATATCCAGCATGTTTCATTTCCAAATCCATTCTTGTGAACGTCCTGTGGACCCGCTCCATGGCTAGCACATCTTTCCTTCGATACGGGGCCTACAATTACTCATGATATTTCCTGACTGATGCCTTTCTTTTTCAGAGATGGTATGAGGAAGAACTTTATCAACCAGAGGTTAATTGGGATCTAGAACACACTGCATGAGATGGTGGTGGAGTCAGACCCTCCCATAACATTGAAGATGTATCTAGACCCATGTTAAAATCAGCAAACATGCATCCTGTTTTAGATGGCACTGGTGAAAGACAGCAGCAACTTGCTGGTAGCAAACAAAACTATGGATTACTGTATTATTTGCACTTTCTCCTGGATATGATCACTGTAATCAATAGCCTGTAACTTCCCTTTCAGCGTTGAGCTTTTGAAGTGCCTGCACAACCTGGCATTTTTGTGGTGTGAACTGAAATCTCGAAGGTGCAGGACGGTTATAGTGGCGCAAACGGGCCAGAACAAGGTGGCAGGGCCCAGGCCTGAGAGTGGGGAATAATCCAATGTTTGACCATTGCCGGAGCGGACTTGGAGGCTATTCTATGCAGCAGATCTGAGGCGAGACGAGCAGAGGCAAGGCAGGGTTAAGGTGATGGGGCCCGGGCCCGGGAACAAGGGAAGTCCCAAGTTTGATCTATTTAAGCACTGGGCCGAGTTGGAAAAGTCAGGTACAGGCTGAATTGAGGTGGTGGGGTCCAAGCCTGGGTCCTGGCCCAAGAGCACATGAGAAAAGCAGAGCCCAGGTCTAAGGGTGAGGAACGACCTGAGGTTTGGACGAGGTACCACTAGGCCAGATTGAAAATGACAAGGTGTCCGGGATGGGCCAGCTTAACTCACTGCTCCACAAGGTTTACTCATCTCTGCACTGAACTGAGGCTGTGGCCTGCAACTACACGGCTCCTGAATCAGCTACAGCAATGACTGGCTTCGTGGCTGTGAAGTCACTTTCTGAAAGTTGTTTGCTAACTTTTATTGTTTGCACCAGTTGTTTCTTTTTCTTGCATATTGAGTATTTGTCAGTCTTTTTTTAAAATGGGTTCTAGTGGGTTTCTTTGTTTTGTGGCTGCCTGTAAGGAGACAAATCTCAAGGTTGTATATAGTATACATACTTTGAGAAGGTACTGTAAACAGGATCAGTAATGGAGAGGTAGCTGATGGGTAGGTCAGTGGGCCTGTTTCTGTACCATAGGCCACCATGATTCTGTTAGTTTTGACATGAGAACCACAAAGGAGTTTGCAGGCTGGTGGTGGTGAACTTTGCTTAAAAGTACACATAAAATGCAAGTAATCACTTGTTTCAAATACTTATAGCTGATTTTTGTAATTAATATAAACCATTTTAATTATTTATTTCATTTACAACTGTAGATATTTCAGCATCAATGGGCAGATTAGCCATGTTCTTTTTGGATGGCAGAGCAGCGCCAACAGGCCTACTCCTTATCTCTGACCCATGTCAGCTGATGAGGCAGGAATGAAAACAGTGGATACACTGAGCAGGTGGGAGTGGGAGTGGGAGTGGGAGTGGGAGTGGGAGAGGGAGAGATGAGGTAATGTTGCAAGTTCCTATCACTTTGAGAAGCTGAGGGCTGAGAACTTCACTTGCATCACAACTTCAGATAACCTGTCGTAGCACGGGCCGGTTCTGATGAAGGGTCACCTACACTTGTCAACTGGTCACTTGTTCCCTCCATGGACCCTGCCTGATGCACTGAGTATTTTCAGCAGCCCCAGCACTTTGCCTTGCGGCATTCAGCAAGAGTGGGGAGGTGGCGGGGGAGGGGGGCTTGGACTCTGAAAACTATCAGCAGTGTTCCTGGGGTGTTGTGCAATCTGCAGGTCCCTCAGAACCCACGGACTCAAGCAGAGAATTACGGAAGAAAGAGAAAGATGTTGAGGCAGTGAATTTTTTAAAACTTAAATTTTGATTTAGTACTTTTTATAGCAGAGGTCTAAAACCGACAGTTTGTGTCCCTGGTATATTTTGTCTGGAGAAAAATCAACCCAACCAATTTCAGCTGTAGACGGGGGACCGATGGCGATATCCCCAGACAGGTAAAACAGCCGCATGGATTCGGCAGGGGCTGTAAACAGAACATAAGGGGTCATCACAGAAGAATTGGGGCAACTGTTCATTTGTGATTGGTTCATTGACGGACTGAGATATCTAGGATGGTGACAAAGGAGATCACGACAGAGTATTGACATTTGTGATTGGTTCATTGATGGACTGAGATATCTAGGATGGTGACGAAGGAGATCACGACAGAGTATTGACATTTGTGATTGGTTCATTGATGGACTGAGATATCCAGGATGGTGACGAAGGAGATCACGACAGAGTATTGACATTTGTGATTGGTTCATTGATGGACTGAGATATCCAGGATGGTGACGAAGGAGATCACGACAGAGTATTGACATTTGTGATTGGTTCATTGATGGACTGAGATATCCAGGATGGTGACGAAGGAGATCACGACAGAGTATTGACATTTGTGATTGGTTCATTGATGGACTGAGATATCTAGGATGGTGACGAAGGAGATCACGACAGAGTATTGACATTTGTGCGTGGAGGGAAAAGTAACGACCTCTAATCCAGAGGCCCTCAATGGAAATCCCTCACGTGGCCTTGGCTCACCCTCGTGATCAGCTTGGGACAACCCTTGCTGCCTATGCCTTCTTGCAGTTTACCATCAGGGACACAAGGCCACTGCCACTAAAGTGTCACATCTGATTTTGTATTCTTATATTGTGACCATTACGGTAAGGGCAAGTTATTAAATCTGCTCTATTCCATAACATGTTGAACAAGTGGCAATCTTTCTTTCACAGTCAGAGTTTCACAGCATAAATGGGGCTCTTCGGGGAACTCTTCCTCTTGCTCCCATTCTTTCTCACTGCTTGAACAGCTCAGGTGACCTGGTTTCAATCCTGTCTGTAGTCTGCGTGCTCTCGAGTTACACCAGGCCATTTGGCCTCGGTATCCATGCCACCCCCACCAATCCCACCTGCCTGCATTAGGTCCATTTCCTTCTATGCCTGCCCAAAGGCCTCTCAAACGCAGCAAAAATATTGGATTCCAACACCTGCTCTGGCAGCAAATACCAGCTATTAATTACTCCGAGTTAAAAAAAACTCCCCCTTTTAAAGCTCCCTTTTAAAACTCCTCTTGTACCTTTAACCTATGTCCTTTGTTTCTGGGAACAAGTTAAAAACCATACTATCCAAATAATCAGAGGTTGATGCTGCAATTTACAACTGGACTAAACCTTACTGCGGACTTCCCACGTTCAACCCCAATCCGTCACTGACACTGCTCCCAGCGACTGCGTGTCAGTGCTGACACCTGCTCTTACTGCACAGGACATCCCTTTATAATGGAGGTGAGGAAGAATGTCTTCAGCCAGAGGGGCAGAGGGTAGTGAATCTATGGAGTTGGTTGCCATAAAGGCCTGTGGAGGCCAAGTCATTGGGCAAGTTTAAGGCAGAGATAAACAGGTTCATGATTAGCAAGGGGGGAGAAAGAGGCAGAATAGGGTTAAGAAGAAACAGTCATGACTGAATGGCAGAGCAGATACAAATGACCTACTGTAACTCTGCTCTTATAACTTATGGCTTTAAATAAGCTTTAAGGCAACTATGCAGTACGAGTTCTGTCCCTCTCCCCATCCCTTGGTTCAATGGATTAAAAAAAATCTTTCCATTCTTAAATTAATTTCATTTCAATTAACCTTCTTTTTCCATTTATCAATCAATCTTACAGACCGGAAGGTGAATCCACTGTCTTTAGTGCTCTGTATTCTACACAACGACTGTAGTTACACCCTCGGGGACCTTGGGAAATACTGTGCACTTCTAATGAATATTGACACAGATTTCTATTCCACTTACTGCTGCAACATTTTCCATGGTGGGATCCAAGGGCAATACTTTTCAAACTAAAGTCCTTTCTCTATTAAATAAGCATTAAAATTATATTTGCCATTCTCCAATCTTCTGGCCCAGTTATTACATTTATTCAGTGCTTGAAATCTACTGTCCATTCCCATTTCCTCGGGGTTTACAGTTAATGCTTCTTACGGATGTTAGAAAAACGGTTGCCAGGGTAAACACACCAGGATACTTAACTCTTTAGTATTTTGTTGTGACAGTGCACTTTATTCTTGACCACATATGGCAATGAGATATCCAAAACAACCAAACTAAGGAGCTGAGGAAGGATATCTTTGGGGAATTTTTCTGATTTCAGAGGTAGAAGAGAAAACCAGAGGAATTTCACCACCAATACAATCCCTTTGCAGCAGACAACACAAACAGAAACCCACCTTGTTACACAGGTAACTACAGTACCTATTGATTGTACCATAGGAACAGGCCAAAATTTGACAAAATTAAAAAAAAATTGATTGAGTCACAGAATTACCACAAAACATGAACGGTGGGTTATCTCCACGACTCCTCTATACACCGGTAAACTCCCATATGTTATCTAAGGTAGTTTGGTTTGGCTCATAATTCCGCATTCAAGCACCATGCACTGTTTACACATCCGTCCGTCAAACCACACGCATTACTTAGCTCATGATCAGCAGTCTTCTTACCAAATACCTTCCCCACAGGCAAGTCATGGCTTCATTCCCGCAGTCTAAAGCTTTGTGACATAAACAGGAACACGCATCTCTCCCCTAAAGAGGTCAAAGGGATGTAGTGCCGTTCGAAAGAACAGTGTCAAACCCTGAAGGAACCACTGAGGCAAAATAATACCCAAAGAAGCATGCAGTAAGATCATCTGTTCCACATCAAATTATGGTTCCCAGCTCATCGATTCCTGTGTTACGTGCCCGTGACACGTGACAGTGGTACCCTTGTCACGTGACTGGGGTTGAAGTTATACTGGACATGAGGTAATGGTCTTGTGATAGTGGAGTGACGTCATTTTCCCGCCAGTAGAGGTCATGTGACAGGTTTTTTCTACAGGGTATAAAAGGAAGACCCACCCTGTCAGGTGGGGCAGTTCGTGGCGGGATTTGCCAAGCTGACTTCATGTCACTGCGTGATTTAATGTGATGACGCAGTTTAGTTGAAAAATGAAGTTTTATAAAATGCCTAAAGTTTAAAAGGTCATTGCCAGCGGTTTCTTTGCTGGTGGAGAGTGAAGAAAAGTTTGGAAGATAAAAATCGAGGAGAATCGATTTTCGACGGTGGATTGGTTACGACCTTATGTGATCCTCATTCGGAGGGATTTCGTTGACTATTCTTGTTGTTAATCCCTGGGATGACCAGAAAGGATTTGAGAATAGTGTGGAAGAAAGGTCAGTACCTTTAAACCGTTATATTTTATAAAATTCTTCATGGGAAAGTTCGACGCCGGGGAATCGAAGGACAACAATGTGGACGAGAATTTAAATTGCTTTAAAAAGTCTCTCCTTTTAAAAGGACTGTGAGCTTTTGAACTTTCGGCATACCGCTTTAAAGAACTGTTTACTTTCGGCATACCGCTTTAAAGAACTGTTTTTTTTCAATACCGCTTTAAAGACTGGTTGAACATGCAGCGCTATTAAGAACTGTGAATGTGTCGCACAGCAGCTGAGTTCCGGTCACGTTTGAGTTTGTTTACTTTTGAGGGGGTTTGTTTTCAGTGTTTAATAAATGTGTTATTTGTTATAAAAACCCTTGCCTAACTCATCTATATTTATTGTTGCCTGAATACGTAACAATAATTATGGGGGCTACGTCCGGACTTGGATCGTTTGAGTTTAAAATGCTTTTTGAATTTTAAGTCGGTGTTTTGGTAACGGGGATTGCTCGATTCTTTTGTTTGATTGGCTTGTGAGTGGTATTCGGCAACGATGAATATTGATGAGTTTCTGGATTCGCCAGCTGCGGGTTTGTTGGCGAAGGCGAAAAAAACTGAAGTATCTGAGATTGCTAATAGATTGCAACTTAAAGGTATTTTGGCGACTACATCAAAAGCTGTAATACAGAGAAAGATCGCATCACATTTTGTGGCTTCGGGTGATTTTGATGAATCGATTTTAGAATCGTTTCCAATAAGTAATCTGGAGATGCAGTTGCAAATCGAACAAATGATGTTAGAGAGGTGTAAATTGGAAATTAAACAAAAGCAGAGAGATTTTGAATATGCAATAGCGAAATTAAGGTCTGGGAATCAGTCTTCTGATTTTAAAAAACCATTTGTTGCTAGCCAAGAAATTAAATTGGTCCCTCCATTTAGTGAAACAGAAGTGGAAAGATATTTTCAACATTTTGAAACTATTGCTCGGATGTCAGAGTGGCCGAAAGATAAATGGTCAGTGTTGTTACAGAGTGTGATTAAAGGCAAAGCACAACAAGTTTACACAGCTTTAACTGCTGCGCAAGCATTAGATTATGATATTGTGAAAACGAATATTCTCAAAGCATACGAATTAGTCCCAGAAGCATATAGGGAAAGATTCAGGAGTTTGAAAAAGTCTGTGGAAAAGACTTATGTGGAATTTGCCTATGATAAAGCTATGTGTTTTGAGAGATGGGTTTCTTCTAAAAATGTAAATGAGGACTATGAGACTTTGAAAGAGCTGATTTTAATGGAGGAATTTAAAAGAAGCATTCCTGTTGAAGTAAGGACCCACTTAAATGAGAGGGATACTGATAAATTGCAGGACTGTGCTAGATTAGCTGATGAGTATGTTTTAATCCATAAGAATAAATTTCCTCAGGGTAGAATTTTCAAGAGGAAAAATAATATGGAGACTCAAGGTAAATCAGAAATTAAATCAGAGGTTAATGAGAAAGGTAAGGAGGAAGGAAAACCTGTGAAGGAAAGACAGTTTGGTCTTATTTGTAACTATTGTAAGAAGCCTGGCCATGTAATAGCTAACTGTTTCAAATTGAAAAAGAAAGAGAAGGAAGCAGTTCCAGATGCTTGTGTGCAACATACTGAAGCACCTGTAAAGTTACAGGGTTTGGTAAACACAAAGCCTCATTTGTTAGAGTCTGACCAAGTTAGAAAGGGATATGATCATTTTATAACTGAAGGGTTTGTATCCTTGAAAGAAGGATCAACTCTGGTGCCAATAAAAATTCTTAGGGATACTGGAGCTTCTCAATCACTGATGTTAGATAGTGTGTTGAAGTTTAATGAAGAGAGTGATACTGGTGAGGTAAATTACATAAGAGGTGTTGGAAGTGATTTTATGCCTGTACATTTACATGAAGTAAATTTAAAGTCAGGGTTAGTTACATGATTTGTTAAAGTAGGATTACAGCATAGCTTACCTGTGAAGGGTATTTCTTTATTGTTAGGTAATGACTTGGCAGGTGGACAAGTTTTTCCTGAAGTACATTTGACAATGGAGTCAGAGGAACCAGAGATGAATTCTAACACAGATTTTTCCTGTGTTGTGACTAGAGCTATGGCTAAAAAAATTGATGTGCAGAATGAGGTTGTTACTCATGACTGTTCAACTCAGGATTCGAGTTTTGAGGATGTGTCAGAGACTTTCTTACCTTCGTTGTTTGAACAAGATTCTGGGAGTCAGTCTGACTATGAAGATTTATCTCTGTCTCGGAAGGAGATGATAGCAGAGCAGAATAGAGATCCTGAGATTATAAAATTAAGGGAACAAGCTTTACTAGGTAGTGAAATTGAGAAGGTGTCAGTAGGATATTATTTGGAAAAAGGAGTGTTGATGAGGAAGTGGAGGTCGCCTACAATTCCTGCAAGTGAGGAATGGAATGTTGTTTATCAGGTAGTTGTTCCTAAAGTTTATCGGAATGAGATTTTGACTTTAGCTCATAGTGTGCCTTTAGGTGGACATCAAGGGGTAAGGAAAACTGTGGACAAGATTTTAAAACATTTTTACTGGCCTGGTTTAAGAAAAGATGTGGCGATGTTTTGTAAGACGTGCCATACTTGTCAAATTGTGGGTAAACCAAATCAGGTTACACCAGTAGCTCCATTACAACCTATTCCAGCATTTGGTGAACTGTTTTCTAAAGTTATTGTAGATTGTGTTGGTCCATTACCAAAGACAAAAACTGGTTATCAGTATTTGTTGACTATCATGTGTACTTCGTCTAGGTTTCCAGAGGCAGTACCACTTAGGAATATAAAAGCTAAAACTGTGACGAAGGCTCTTATAAAATTCTTTACTTATTTTGGATTGCCTAAGGAAATACAAACTGATCAAGGCAGTAATTTTATGTCTGGATTGTTTCAACAGATAGTTTATAAATTGGGAGCTAAGCAAATCACTTCGTCTGCATACCATCCAGAATCGCAAGGTGCCTTGGAGAGGTTTCATTCTACTCTCAAGAATATGATTAGGACATATTGTGTGGAAAATGAAAGTGACTGGGATGAGAGTATAAACTTACTTTTATTTGCAGTAAGGGAATCAGTACAGGAATCTTTAGGTTTTAGTCCATTTGAACTTGTGTTTGGGCATAGAGTTAGAGGACCTTTAGCTTTATTGAAGGAACAGTGGATTAGTAAGGAAGTGCATACTAATTTGTTGGACTATGTTTTGAAATTTAAGGACAGGTTACATAAAGCTTGTAGTTTAGCCAAGGAAAATTTAAAGTTGGCTCAGGAGAAAATGAAAACTTGGTATGATAAGGAAGCTAGGATGAGGATGTTTAAGCCTGGAGATAAGGTGTTGGTTCTTTTCCCAGTGCAGACAAATCCTTTTCAAGCTAGATTTCATGGTCCTTATGAAATTGTGTCTAGAATCAATGATGTGGATTACGTAATAAAAACTTCAGATCGCAGAAGGTCAACACAACTTTGCCACATAAATATGATTAAACCATATTTTGAGAAACAATCTGATACTGTGACTGTTGTGGTTAGTGAGAATGAGTTTGATTTAACTGGGAACATGATAGATGATTCATCTGACTTTCATTCTAAATCTAACATTGTTTCTGTTAGGTTACCTAATTCGACCATTTTGGAAAATATGGATGAGAAATTAGCACATTTACAGCTAGTGCAGAAACAACAGATGAAGGAATTGATTTTTAAGTATAAGGATTTGTTTCCAGATGTTCCGAGAAGGACTACTATAGCTTCACATGATGTAGATGTTGGAGATGCCAAACCTATTAAACAACATCCATATAGGATGAACATGGAAAAATATGAACTTGCTGAGAAAGAAATTGAATACATGTTAGAGAATGATATTATTAGACATTCTAACTCGAATTGGAGTTCGCCATGTGTTATGGTGCCAAAACCTGATGGTAGTATTAGGTTTTGTACGGACTATAGGAAGGTGAATGCTGTAACGAAAACAGATGCTTATCCAATTCCTAGAGTAGATGATTGTGTAGATAAGGTTGGAAAAGCAAAGTTCCTTACAAAGATTGATTTATTGAAAGGGTATTGGTGTGTTCCATTAACGGACAGAGGTAGAGAGATTTCTGCATTTGTAACTCCATCTGGGTTATATGAGTATAATGTTCTTCCATTTGGGATGAAGAATGCCCCAGGTACTTTCCAGAGGATGATTAACTCTGTGATTCAGGGATTGAAAGATACTGATGCTTATATTGATGATTTAGTGACAGGAAATGATACTTGGGAAGCACACATAATTGCGGTGGAGAAATTGTTTGAAAAGCTTTCAAAAGCTAACTTGACTATTAATTTAGCCAAGAGTGAATTTGGACATGCCACTGGGACTTACCTTGGTTATGTTGTAGGTCAAGGTAAGGTAGCTTCTGTTCAGGCAAAAGTTCAGGCAATTTTAGAGATTCCCACTCCGACGGGGAAAAAAAACTCTCAGAAGATTTTTGGGAATGGTAGGATATTATCGAAAATTTTGTAAGAATTTTGCTAATGTTGCCCTTCCATTAACTAATCTTCTGCAGAAGAATGTGAAGTTTGTGTGGACAGTGCCTTGTCAGGAAGCATTTGAAAAATTGAAAACAATGATATGTTAACAACCTGTGCTTAAGGCACCTGACTTTGGAAAACCTTTTTCATTAGCTGTAGATGCTAGTGATGAAGCTGCGGGAGCAGTATTGATGCAAAGGAATGAGGATGATGAGGTTGATAATCCAGTAGCTTACTTTTCTAAGAAATTTAATAAGCATCAAAGAAACTACCGGTATTCAACAATAGAGAAAGAATTGTTATCTCTTGTTTTGGCTTTGGAATATTTTGAGGTATATATTGGTACAACTCAAAAACCACTTATTGTTTACACTGATCATAATCCGTTAGTTTTTCTGAGTAAGATGAAAAACAAAAACAGAAGATTGTTAAATTGGAGTTTGATGTTACAAGAGTACAATATTGTGATAACTCATGTTAAAGGTAAAGATAATGTGGTTGCTGATTGTCTATCTCGATATTGAATGTACGATGTAATATTTTTTTTTGAGTGGTTTTTTTTATTGTAACACTCTACTGTATTGTATATTGTGTATGTTATAATTTATACATTTGTTTTTTTTTGTTAAGTAATTGTTAAAATTTTTGTTCTTGCAAGACCAAAAATGTTTTTTTTGGAGGGAGGTGTTACGTGCCCGTGACACGTGACAGTGGTACCCTTGTCACGTGACTGGGGTTGAAGTTATACTGGACATGAGGTAATGGTCTTGTGATAGTGGAGTGACGTCATTTTCCCGCCAGTAGAGGTCATGTGACAGGTTTTTTCTACAGGGTATAAAAGGAAGACCCACCCTGTCAGGTGGGGCAGTTCGTGGCGGGATTTGCCAAGCTGACTTCATGTCACTGCGTGATTTAATGTGATGACGCAGTTTAGTTGAAAAATGAAGTTTTATAAAATGCCTAAAGTTTAAAAGGTCATTGCCAGCGGTTTCTTTGCTGGTGGAGAGTGAAGAAAAGTTTGGAAGATAAAAATCGAGGAGAATCGATTTTCGACGGTGGATTGGTTACGACCTTATGTGATCCTCATTCGGAGGGATTTCGTTGACTATTCTTGTTGTTAATCCCTGGGATGACCAGAAAGGATTTGAGAATAGTGTGGAAGAAAGGTCAGTACCTTTAAACCGTTATATTTTATAAAATTCTTCATGGGAAAGTTCGACGCCGGGGAATCGAAGGACAACAATGTGGACGAGAATTTAAATTGCTTTAAAAAGTCTCTCCTTTTAAAAGGACTGTGAGCTTTTGAACTTTCGGCATACCGCTTTAAAGAACTGTTTACTTTCGGCATACCGCTTTAAAGAACTGTTTTTTTTCAATACCGCTTTAAAGACTGGTTGAACATGCAGCGCTATTAAGAACTGTGAATGTGTCGCACAGCAGCTGAGTTCCGGTCACGTTTGAGTTTGTTTACTTTTGAGGGGGTTTGTTTTCAGTGTTTAATAAATGTGTTATTTGTTATAAAAACCCTTGCCTAACTCATCTATATTTATTGTTGCCTGAATACGTAACAATAATTATGGGGGCTACGTCCGGACTTGGATCGTTTGAGTTTAAAATGCTTTTTGAATTTTAAGTCGGTGTTTTGGTAACGGGGATTGCTCGATTCTTTTGTTTGATTGGCTTGTGAGTGGTATTCGGCAACGATGAATATTGATGAGTTTCTGGATTCGCCAGCTGCGGGTTTGTTGGCGAAGGCGAAAAAAACTGAAGTATCTGAGATTGCTAATAGATTGCAACTTAAAGGTATTTTGGCGACTACATCAAAAGCTGTAATACAGAGAAAGATCGCATCACATTTTGTGGCTTCGGGTGATTTTGATGAATCGATTTTAGAATCGTTTCCAATAAGTAATCTGGAGATGCAGTTGCAAATCGAACAAATGATGTTAGAGAGGTGTAAATTGGAAATTAAACAAAAGCAGAGAGATTTTGAATATGCAATAGCGAAATTAAGGTCTGGGAATCAGTCTTCTGATTTTAAAAAACCATTTGTTGCTAGCCAAGAAATTAAATTGGTCCCTCCATTTAGTGAAACAGAAGTGGAAAGATATTTTCAACATTTTGAAACTATTGCTCGGATGTCAGAGTGGCCGAAAGATAAATGGTCAGTGTTGTTACAGAGTGTGATTAAAGGCAAAGCACAACAAGTTTACACAGCTTTAACTGCTGCGCAAGCATTAGATTATGATATTGTGAAAACGAATATTCTCAAAGCATACGAATTAGTCCCAGAAGCATATAGGGAAAGATTCAGGAGTTTGAAAAAGTCTGTGGAAAAGACTTATGTGGAATTTGCCTATGATAAAGCTATGTGTTTTGAGAGATGGGTTTCTTCTAAAAATGTAAATGAGGACTATGAGACTTTGAAAGAGCTGATTTTAATGGAGGAATTTAAAAGAAGCATTCCTGTTGAAGTAAGGACCCACTTAAATGAGAGGGATACTGATAAATTGCAGGACTGTGCTAGATTAGCTGATGAGTATGTTTTAATCCATAAGAATAAATTTCCTCAGGGTAGAATTTTCAAGAGGAAAAATAATATGGAGACTCAAGGTAAATCAGAAATTAAATCAGAGGTTAATGAGAAAGGTAAGGAGGAAGGAAAACCTGTGAAGGAAAGACAGTTTGGTCTTATTTGTAACTATTGTAAGAAGCCTGGCCATGTAATAGCTAACTGTTTCAAATTGAAAAAGAAAGAGAAGGAAGCAGTTCCAGATGCTTGTGTGCAACATACTGAAGCACCTGTAAAGTTACAGGGTTTGGTAAACACAAAGCCTCATTTGTTAGAGTCTGACCAAGTTAGAAAGGGATATGATCATTTTATAACTGAAGGGTTTGTATCCTTGAAAGAAGGATCAACTCTGGTGCCAATAAAAATTCTTAGGGATACTGGAGCTTCTCAATCACTGATGTTAGATAGTGTGTTGAAGTTTAATGAAGAGAGTGATACTGGTGAGGTAAATTACATAAGAGGTGTTGGAAGTGATTTTATGCCTGTACATTTACATGAAGTAAATTTAAAGTCAGGGTTAGTTACATGATTTGTTAAAGTAGGATTACAGCATAGCTTACCTGTGAAGGGTATTTCTTTATTGTTAGGTAATGACTTGGCAGGTGGACAAGTTTTTCCTGAAGTACATTTGACGATGGAGTCAGAGGAACCAGAGATGAATTCTAACACAGATTTTTCCTGTGTTGTGACTAGAGCTATGGCTAAAAAAATTGATGTGCAGAATGAGGTTGTTACTCATGACTGTTCAACTCAGGATTCGAGTTTTGAGGATGTGTCAGAGACTTTCTTACCTTCGTTGTTTGAACAAGATTCTGGGAGTCAGTCTGACTATGAAGATTTATCTCTGTCTCGGAAGGAGATGATAGCAGAGCAGAATAGAGATCCTGAGATTATAAAATTAAGGGAACAAGCTTTACTAGGTAGTGAAATTGAGAAGGTGTCAGTAGGATATTATTTGGAAAAAGGAGTGTTGATGAGGAAGTGGAGGTCGCCTACAATTCCTGCAAGTGAGGAATGGAATGTTGTTTATCAGGTAGTTGTTCCTAAAGTTTATCGGAATGAGATTTTGACTTTAGCTCATAGTGTGCCTTTAGGTGGACATCAAGGGGTAAGGAAAACTGTGGACAAGATTTTAAAACATTTTTACTGGCCTGGTTTAAGAAAAGATGTGGCGATGTTTTGTAAGACGTGCCATACTTGTCAAATTGTGGGTAAACCAAATCAGGTTACACCAGTAGCTCCATTACAACCTATTCCAGCATTTGGTGAACCGTTTTCTAAAGTTATTGTAGATTGTGTTGGTCCATTACCAAAGACAAAAACTGGTTATCAGTATTTGTTGACTATCATGTGTACTTCGTCTAGGTTTCCAGAGGCAGTACCACTTAGGAATATAAAAGCTAAAACTGTGACGAAGGCTCTTATAAAATTCTTTACTTATTTTGGATTGCCTAAGGAAATACAAACTGATCAAGGCAGTAATTTTATGTCTGGATTGTTTCAACAGATAGTTTATAAATTGGGAGCTAAGCAAATCACTTCGTCTGCATACCATCCAGAATCGCAAGGTGCCTTGGAGAGGTTTCATTCTACTCTCAAGAATATGATTAGGACATATTGTGTGGAAAATGAAAGTGACTGGGATGAGAGTATAAACTTACTTTTATTTGCAGTAAGGGAATCAGTACAGGAATCTTTAGGTTTTAGTCCATTTGAACTTGTGTTTGGGCATAGAGTTAGAGGACCTTTAGCTTTATTGAAGGAACAGTGGATTAGTAAGGAAGTGCATACTAATTTGTTGGACTATGTTTTGAAATTTAAGGACAGGTTACATAAAGCTTGTAGTTTAGCCAAGGAAAATTTAAAGTTGGCTCAGGAGAAAATGAAAACTTGGTATGATAAGGAAGCTAGGATGAGGATGTTTAAGCCTGGAGATAAGGTGTTGGTTCTTTTCCCAGTGCAGACAAATCCTTTTCAAGCTAGATTTCATGGTCCTTATGAAATTGTGTCTAGAATCAATGATGTGGATTACGTAATAAAAACTTCAGATCGCAGAAGGTCAACACAACTTTGCCACATAAATATGATTAAACCATATTTTGAGAAACAATCTGATACTGTGACTGTTGTGGTTAGTGAGAATGAGTTTGATTTAACTGGGAACATGATAGATGATTCATCTGACTTTCATTCTAAATCTAACATTGTTTCTGTTAGGTTACCTAATTCGACCATTTTGGAAAATATGGATGAGAAATTAGCACATTTACAGCTAGTGCAGAAACAACAGATGAAGGAATTGATTTTTAAGTATAAGGATTTGTTTCCAGATGTTCCGAGAAGGACTACTATAGCTTCACATGATGTAGATGTTGGAGATGCCAAACCTATTAAACAACATCCATATAGGATGAACATGGAAAAATATGAACTTGCTGAGAAAGAAATTGAATACATGTTAGAGAATGATATTATTAGACATTCTAACTCGAATTGGAGTTCGCCATGTGTTATGGTGCCAAAACCTGATGGTAGTATTAGGTTTTGTACGGACTATAGGAAGGTGAATGCTGTAACGAAAACAGATGCTTATCCAATTCCTAGAGTAGATGATTGTGTAGATAAGGTTGGAAAAGCAAAGTTCCTTACAAAGATTGATTTATTGAAAGGGTATTGGTGTGTTCCATTAACGGACAGAGGTAGAGAGATTTCTGCATTTGTAACTCCATCTGGGTTATATGAGTATAATGTTCTTCCATTTGGGATGAAGAATGCCCCAGGTACTTTCCAGAGGATGATTAACTCTGTGATTCAGGGATTGAAAGATACTGATGCTTATATTGATGATTTAGTGACAGGAAATGATACTTGGGAAGCACACATAATTGCGGTGGAGAAATTGTTTGAAAAGCTTTCAAAAGCTAACTTGACTATTAATTTAGCCAAGAGTGAATTTGGACATGCCACTGGGACTTACCTTGGTTATGTTGTAGGTCAAGGTAAGGTAGCTCCTGTTCAGGCAAAAGTTCAGGCAATTTTAGAGATTCCCACTCCGACGGGGAAAAAAACTCTCAGAAGATTTTTGGGAATGGTAGGATATTATCGAAAATTTTGTAAGAATTTTGCTAATGTTGCCCTTCCATTAACTAATCTTCTGCAGAAGAATGTGAAGTTTGTGTGGACAGTGCCTTGTCAGGAAGCATTTGAAAAATTGAAAACAATGATATGTTAACAACCTGTGCTTAAGGCACCTGACTTTGGAAAACCTTTTTCATTAGCTGTAGATGCTAGTGATGAAGCTGCGGGAGCAGTATTGATGCAAAGGAATGAGGATGATGAGGTTGATAATCCAGTAGCTTACTTTTCTAAGAAATTTAATAAGCATCAAAGAAACTACCGGTATTCAACAATAGAGAAAGAATTGTTATCTCTTGTTTTGGCTTTGGAATATTTTGAGGTATATATTGGTACAACTCAAAAACCACTTATTGTTTACACTGATCATAATCCGTTAGTTTTTCTGAGTAAGATGAAAAACAAAAACAGAAGATTGTTAAATTGGAGTTTGATGTTACAAGAGTACAATATTGTGATAACTCATGTTAAAGGTAAAGATAATGTGGTTGCTGATTGTCTATCTCGATATTGAATGTACGATGTAATATTTTTTTTTGAGTGGTTTTTTTTATTGTAACACTCTACTGTATTGTATATTGTGTATGTTATAATTTATACATTTGTTTTTTTTTGTTAAGTAATTGTTAAAATTTTTGTTCTTGCAAGACCAAAAATGTTTTTTTTGGAGGGAGGTGTTACGTGCCCGTGACACGTGACAGTGGTACCCTTGTCACGTGACTGGGGTTGAAGTTATACTGGACATGAGGTAATGGTCTTGTGATAGTGGAGTGACGTCATTTTCCCGCCAGTAGAGGTCATGTGACAGGTTTTTTCTACAGGGTATAAAAGGAAGACCCACCCTGTCAGGTGGGGCAGTTCGTGGCGGGATTTGCCAAGCTGACTTCATGTCACTGCGTGATTTAATGTGATGACGCAGTTTAGTTGAAAAATGAAGTTTTATAAAATGCCTAAAGTTTAAAAGGTCATTGCCAGCGGTTTCTTTGCTGGTGGAGAGTGAAGAAAAGTTTGGAAGATAAAAATCGAGGAGAATCGATTTTCGACGGTGGATTGGTTACGACCTTATGTGATCCTCATTCGGAGGGATTTCGTTGACTATTCTTGTTGTTAATCCCTGGGATGACCAGAAAGGATTTGAGAATAGTGTGGAAGAAAGGTCAGTACCTTTAAACTGTTATATTTTATAAAATTCTTCGTGGGAAAGTTCGACGCCGGGGAATCGAAGGACAACAACGTGGACGAGAATTTAAATCGCTTTAAAAAGTCTCTCCTTTTAAAAGGACTGTGAGCTTTTGAACTTACGGCATACCGCTTTAAAGAACTGTTTTTTTTCAATACCGCTTTAAAGACTGGTTGAACATGCAGCGCTATTAAGAACTGTGAATGTGTCGCACAGCAGCTGAGTTCCGGTCACGTTTGAGTTTGTTTACTTTTGAGGGGGTTTGTTTTCAGTGTTTAATAAACGTGTTATTTGTTATAAAAACCCTTGCCTAACTCATCTATATTTATTGTTGCCTGAATACGTAACACCTGTACTAGACTAACTTTGTCTTACACATCAGGAGTTGAGTCAAACTTGATTTTCCTTAATTGTCCATTTAAAAAAAAATTAATACAAAGAGGCAAAGTTCATTCTATACGTATTTAAACTAAATGGTAATATTTCACCAATGACAAAACCGAGCGCCACAATAGGTCTATGGCCAACCCGATCTCAATGGCTCTCCACGTGGCCTTGGATCGCCTGTACAGTACAAATACTTATGTCACGATGCTGTTCATTGACTATAACTCAGTGTTTAACATCATTCCTACTGCTCTGCTCAAAAAGCTACAGAACTGGGCCTCTGTACCTCCACCTGCATGGGTGACTTCCTAATCGGAAGACCACAATCAACAACACATCTTCACCTCACTGGTGATCAACGCTGGCGCGCCTCAAGGGTGTGTGCTTAATCCACTGCTCTACTCTCCGCATACACATGACTGTGTGGCTAGGCATAGCTCAACTGCATCTATTGTGTGCAATTTTGGTCACCAAATTACAGAAAGGATATTAATAAGGTTGAAAGAGTGCAGAGAAGGTTTACAAGGATGTTGCCGGTACTTGAGAAACTGAGTTACAGAGAAGGGTTGAATAGGTTAGGACTTTATTCCCTGGAGTATAGGAGAATGAGGGGTGATTTGATAAGAGGTGTATAAAATTATGATGGGTGTAGATAGAATGAATGCAAGCAGGCTTTTTCCACTGAGGCTAGGGGAGAAAAAAACCCAGAGGTCATGGGTTAAGGGTGAAGGGGGAAAAGTTTAAAGGGACCATGGAGGGGCGGGCTTCTTCACACAGAGAGTGGTGGGAGTGTGGAATGAGCTGCCAGATGAAGTGGTAAATGCTGGCTCACTTTTAACATTTAAGAAAAACTTGGACAGGTACATGGATGAGAGGTGTATGGAGGGATATGGGCCAGGTGCAGGTCAGTGGTACTAGGCAGAAAAATGGTTTGGCACAGCCAAGGGCTAAAAGGCCTGTTTCTGTGCTGTAATGTTCTATGGTTCTATAAATTTGCTGATGATACAACCATTGTTGGTAGAATCTCAGTTAGAGATGAGAGGGCGTACAGGAGCGAGATATACCAGCTAGTGGAGTGGTATCGTAGCCACAGTGTTCCATTCAACGTCAGTAGGATCAAAGAGTTGATTGTGGACTTCAGGAAGGACGAGATGAGGGACACATACCAATCCTCAGAGGGATCAGAAGTAGAGAGAGTGAGCAGTTTCAAATTCCTGGGTGTCACTATCTCTCAGGATCTAACCTAGTTCCAACATATCGATGCAACTATAAAGGTGGCAAGACAGCAGCTACATTCGTAAGGAGTGTGAGGAATGGTTTGTCACCTAAAACTTCTACGGACGTTCCGTGGAGAGCATTCTAACTGGCTGCATCACTGTCTTGTGTGGGGGTGGGGGGGGGGGGGGTCTGCACAAGATCAATGAAAGTTGCAGCCAGTTAGAAAGTTAGTCAGCTCCATCGTAGGCACTGGCCTCTGTAGTATCCAAGGACTTCAGGGAGCGATGCCTCAAGGCGGCAGCGTCCATCATTAAGGATCTTCATCACCCAGGACATGCCCTCTTCTCATTGTTAGAGTCAGGAAGGAGGTACAGAAACCTGAAGACACACTGTTCAGGAACAGCCTCCTCCCCTCTGGCATCAGATTTCTGAACAGACATTAAACCCATCAACCATCACCTCTACACTTTTTTTTTTAAATGTCTTTTTTGCACTAATTATTTTAACTGAACTATTTAATAAACATAATTACTGTAATTCAGTTTTTTCTACATTTATCACGTATTGCATTGTACTGTGTGAATAATTAAATTTCACGACATATGCCAGTGATATTAAACCTGATTCTTTTTACTATAACCAGTTTATCAAGATAGTACGAAGGAAAAGCAGCAACAGAATGCAGAATATAGCACCTGGCATCTCATTCGGAACTAGACCCAGAGGATAGAGATGTGCATTAGGACCAGGCTCCTCTTTCACCACAGAAAAATAAATCCACAGTCTGTCTCTGCTGACCATCCTTTTCACCACATCAACCCTAAACTATTTGATTTAAGTTGGCTTTGCTACCCTTGCCTCCAGGCACACTGCCTCCCTACATCTGCAATCTCTTCCCATTACACATCCCACCAGAATGAATTCTATATACCTCCCATTCCATCTGGCCACTCTTTATCGACTTAAACACACCACCTTGACACCTGTGCTACCGAGCTATCATCCACCAGGGCCTTAAACTCTGTCGTTTACTCTCAAACCTCTCAGCTTTCTGTGTCAGCCCATCCCCAAAATAAATTCTGTGGAACAAGTGCTCGGTCATCTGTTGCAATTCCTTCTGGTGCTTCAAGGTCACGTGATCTTTAGTTGTGTTTACAAAATGACAACTGTCATTAGATGCTTCATCACCAAACACAAGTCTGAGAATGTAAGGTGCCTCTTCACTGAATTAACACAACCCTGCCTTGATTAAAGTTTCGATTCACACAGAAAAAAATGCTCATCTGTTGAAACAAATCATTGCAGTGAGTCTGAAGGCTAATAACAATAATACCACAAATTAACGTTTGTTTTGATTCAATAGAATAGGATTAAATTATTGAATAAAATAGAACTGATTAGGCTTCACAAGTCAACGTAGAAGCTTCCTAGAATAACGCTGGCAGGTGGAGAGAGTTGTGGAGAGAGTTGTGGACAGAGTGCAGTGCATCATGGAAACCAGGCTCCCCTCCATAGTCTGCCTTCACTGGTCACTGTCTTGGTAAATCAAAAATCACACCCACCCCAAGCATTTTCTCTTCCCTCCCCTTCCATCGGGCAGAGGATTCTGGAAGAACGTGGAATTGGGCTGAGGGGCAGCTGCTGTCCTGCTGTTATTGAAGTGGCCCCTATTATGATAAGGTGCATTCCTGGCCTCACAATCTCCCTTTTGTCAAGTTCAGAGCACTTTCTCTGTAACGGTAACACTTCATTCATTGTTTTCCCTTGTACTGCCTCTAGTGATGACGTTATCCATCATGCCACGTGATAAGGAGAACTCCTTTTGAATCTACCGATTGGAATTAGAGAAATTACTGCATTGTAAGGACATCCAGCCCAACAGGTTGGTACTGGCGACTCCCTTGCACCTAACCTCTTCCTCCCAACATATCCTCATTTCCTTTTGCCTTCAGCTACTTGATAGCCTACACCTCGACTGCTCTGGTGACAGTGAAGGTGCTACACCAGTCAAAGAAGTTTCCTTCAGGTGACCTTAGGTTTTGAGCTTCCTCATAAATGGAATCATCTATAAATTCCATTGGCTGACCCACCTCTGTTCCATGGAGAAGAGGTTTACTTGATTCGGTCTTTCTGGAGAAATAGAGCAGCACTCAGTTCATGTGCCATTCTTGTCAAGGTTTCTTGTTCTGGGGAACAGAACTGGACACAGCAGAGGCTGTGTCCTGTTAAAAATCCTCATCATTAAACATTATGAAGTTGCTTTCTTCAACACATTCACTAACAGATTCAAAGGCGAGGCAGTATACGGTCACATTTGCTTTTCAAACCTCAGCGACTGGAACACTTCTCCAGCACACTTTGGGCTGCACCAGTTTGCCTTGTCTCAGAACAACGAACCAAAACACTGGATTAATGGAAACTTGCCCTAAAGCACAAGTCTGCACTGCCAAATCTAGTTATGGGTCCAAGTAAGGAGATCAACTCTCTGGTGACTTGCCCAACTAGCAGTTTAGGGCACATAGTTCAGGGTTAAAAAAAAAAGTAGGATGCAAGAAATTTCTTTTCACCCAGACTCAGGTGGAATCTGGAGCATATTTCCCGAGAGCTTGGCGGAAGCAGAGGAGCACTTGAACTGCCAAGGCTCAAAAGGCTGCAGACCAGGTCATAGAGTTATACAGCATAGAAACAAGCTTTTCATCCCAACAAGTGCACGCCTATCTAAACTACTCCCACTTGATTGTGTTTGACCAACATCCCTTAAACCTTTTTTACCCATGGACCTATCCAAATGTCTTTTCAACGTACAACCTGTTGGCTGGAGGGAGTCAATTGTTCAAGCTGTATCTCTGGGAATGAAGGAAGGAACTGTTAATACTTCTGTTTGAAACTCAGCACGTGGAGTGACAGGATTGCCTCAGCACTGTTTATTTTTAAATTCCCCCCCCCCCTTTCTTCTCTGCCCCCATCTATCATTCACCTGGCCCTGTTTCCCAACTCCACCTTCTCTTCCCCTCCCTTACCTGGCATAGCCTGCTCAGCAGTTTACATCCCTCCTCTGTATAACCAATCACCTCAGACCCCTTTCTCACCATCCCCATCCCCTCCATATTGGCTCCATCCGCTTTCCGTCCTGATGCAGGGTTTTGACCCGAAAGGTCAACAATTCATTTCAAACCATAGATGCTGCTTAACCCGCTGAGTTCCCCCAGCAGTCTCTCTTTAGTACTCCAGTGGCCTGCATGGCAAACTCCTGTTATTGTACCAGCATCCCTCATTTCCTCTGGCAGCTCGCTCCATTACATTACACCGTCTGCATGTGCTGGCAAATGGGATGAGTACGAATGGGCACTTCATGGGCTAGCATCAACATGATGGGCCATGAGGCCCGTCTCCATCTTGTGTGACACTGTGGCTGCAGTTACCTTGTACAATTAACCCGAATCTCAGGCACTCCAGCAAGTGAGTTAACAGGGAAATTCCCCCACCAACATTAAAGGAGTTGGTTATAACAAGACCCAGGGACACACAGAGGTCAGCTACCGATCATCTTTCTACTGCATCCAGCCAGACAGGGAGACTGCACACTTGTTCACAAAGCCACCGTAGACCCAGTAAGCTCCTCTTTGCTAACGATGACCTAAAAAAAAAGTGCTTTTTTTTTCCTCCAATGCCAAAACGTTTCTCACACTAAGCAGAAAATTTACAATATCTGCACCTCTGCCAGAGGCAAAGAAACAAGCAGAGTGAAGCAGATGTCATATTTTCAATTGGAGCAAATTCTTGTCAGCTTCACTCCATTTCAGCCCAGAGAGATGTAGCATTGTGCTGTGCCTCGCCGGCTCAGCCAGCTGCTCTGATCGAAGGCCTCAGTAAGAAGCTGCTTCATCAG
This sequence comes from Hemitrygon akajei, assembly GCF_048418815.1. Lineage (NCBI taxonomy): Eukaryota > Metazoa > Chordata > Chondrichthyes > Myliobatiformes > Dasyatidae > Hemitrygon > Hemitrygon akajei. The sequence goes on from NC_133128.1 coordinate 88,091,329, forward strand.
TATGGGGATCCGAGTTTATTTGCGGACGGGGAAGGAAACAAGTCAGCAGTCTGTCAAACCTCCGAGCACAAGGAGGAGCAGTGGATGGACATGCAGTCACAGAGTCAGAGGACAGAAACAGGCCCCTGAGCCAAGCTTGTCCAAGTTGCTCCTTTAAGCCAGTCCCATTCGCCCACATTCCTACCCACACACCTGTCCCAGTGCATGTTGCCATTGTACCTGCCTCAGCCACTTCCCCTGGCCCAACACGAGATGCTGGAGGAACCTTAGGGATCAGGCAGCATCTGTGGAGGACAATCGACTTTCCCTAGCTACTTGCTTCACCCTCAATGAGGAGCTTGCACTCCAGGTCCCAATCCCCTTCATATTCAACCTATGCCCTCTTGTTTTTGATACCCCAACCCTGGGGAAAAAGACTGCACTTGCCCTATCTATGCCCCTCAATCAAGTCAAATGTCAATCTCCTAATCTCCAATGAGTAACATCCCAGCCTTTCCCTCCAACTCAGGCTCTGTTTCTGGCAATATTCCCATAAACCTTACCTGTATTCTTCCCAGCTCTCTCCTGGAAACAGGGTGAGCTCTCCATGGTCCCCCCCTGCCAGGGTAAAGCAGGCAGCATTAGCAAAGAGCCCACCCACGCTGGACATTCTCCCTGCTCCTCCGGACAGAAGATACAAAAGTTCCAGGCTCAACAGCAGCCACTGTTACAGCACTATCGAACGACATCCAAGTACGGTAAGATGGACTATTGACCTCACAATCGACCTCAGTGTGGCTTTGCACCTTATTGTTTACCTGCACTTCAATTTGCTAAACACTTGGTTCTGCATCCATTCATTGTTCTCCTTTGTACTACCTTAATGCACTGATATAACGAAATGCAATGAACGGGTAACATGCATAACAAAGACATTCACTTTGCCTCGGCATACGTGCAATAATGAACCATTTACTAAAGAGTCCAGCAACTCCAACACATGAGCAAAGAACCACTCATCTATTTTGAATGGCACCGAGGGGAGGGAGAGAGGGATGTTTTGCAACCCGAGGTTGGATCAGCTGGAGTGGAAGCGAGGACGGGGGTAGTGTTGGGAGAGGAACGGCAGCATTGTGGGTAAACAGGAGGTTGAGGGCCCAATGTTTGGCCATGAAGCTACTGGAAACACAAGCAAATGATGTGGCCACACAAGGTTCTGGGATGTATGATGATCCAACTATGATGTCTTACTGGAAGGTCTTAGTACAAGTGTACGGGTTCTAGGAGAGAGATGTTCACAACATCCGATGCTGAGAAAAGTTGCTAAACTTCCTTTTCACATGGTTCTCTTAGTACAAGTTGATTCTATGATTCAGTTTTTGGCTATCAGGCAGGTAGCGTCATACTGGAAGATTACTGGGCACACGTGAAGACAGCAGAAATATCTTCTGACGAGGTGGAGCATCTGTTCAGATCAATATGCATTTTATCTTAGGAAATTCCTGCACAGCATTTGTAGCTTCCTCCTTAAAAGCATAGTGACACATAGTTCTGTTGCTGATGCTATCCGGTGGATACTGATGTTTTTAATCTCACCGCGAGCTGTAATTTTGATTCGTCAGTTCCTGGACTGATTTTGATCAGAGCTGATCAAGGTGCTGAACATGCATCCTGCATCCTTCTCAAACCCTTGGGGCCCAATTAGCTCAGTGAAGGCAAGATGCTCATCGTCAGAATCAGAACTGGCATCTGCTTTCTGTATCTCTGAAGAACAGACTCGCTTCATCATCAGAAAACACATAACTTCCATAAACACACAGTGCCCAGGGCATGGTTAATGGAGTCGTGGCTTGCCTACTCTGTACTGAAATTACAGTCAATTAAAGGGCAGATCAGTTATCTGGGAGTTTTTTTATTGCCCTTAACTGCTGTAATCCATTAAACTTCAGAGTGCAATGGGAGTGCTTTGGGAGCAGCACTACAAGGTGTCAGGATTCAAATTTTTGTTCTTCTTCTTTAGGTTGCTATGGGGACCAGAATTGATTTCAATGAAGTGGAGGGGAGGGTTGTGCAGTTGCCTGGGATGGCAGGGGACTTGTTTGCCAAGGACATTATTGAAAGCAGGAGGCACTGAGAGTGGATGTCCTTTCTCGCCTCACTCCCCTAGCACAGAACGTGGAACTGCACAGCCACAGGCACTTTTATCCACAAGGTCACTAAACACAGTGCCAAATTAAACTAATCCCTTCTGCCTCTACATGATCCATATCCTTCCACATCCTGCATATTCATCTGCCTATCCAACAACCATTATCCTATCTGCTGACCACCCATTCCGGGCATCTACTGCACCCTGTGTAAAAATACACCTCCTCTCACCTTAAAGTTATGCCCTCTCATTTCTACACAGATAAAAGTTCTGGAAGTTAACACCATCTATGCCTGTGATAATTTTATAACTTTCAATCAGATCTCACTTCAGCCTCTGACACTAAAGAGCAAATAGCCCAAGTTTGGCTATGCCATTCACCTTCTTTACCACTCTGTCTACGTGCATTGTCACGTCTAGATAGCTACAGACTTGGACACCATGATCTCTCTTTACTTCAATGCTGTTAAACATCCTGCAGAGGCAGGACGAGAGAGAAGCCAGGCAGAGAGGGAAGTCCTATCCATTCTTGTCTGTGCAAGCAAGAAGATTGGCAGATGGTAGCCGAGCTGCAACAAGATATTTGGATTGAATGTGCCTGTCCTTCCAGCATTGCAGTGAGTGAAGGTCACACCTGTGTGGCCATCCAGTTAGCTCGTTTCTTATTCCACTAGACTCGACTCCCAGTACCAGATCGACCCCAAAGCCATTCCTCCGCTTTTCGTGGTCAGACTCACTCTGGTCTTGCTGGCTCCAGGCAAAATTCCACAAATCTCAGTCCCTTTCCCCACCCCACACTGCTTCTCCAACCCAGCTCCTGCCAAGCCAGACTCCAGCTCAGCGCGGTCCACAAGACCAGATGACAGTGGAGCAAAATTAAGCACAGCCAAGTTGTGGTGAGCAGCCATACAGATCCCATCCCTAGAAATCCAAAGCTACTGCTGTACCTGAAACAGGCAGGTCATCCGGAAACTAACTGGACCTACACAAGCTGCAACTGTTTACCAGTTGGGGAATACTCAGCTGTCGGGAGAGCGGAGGAGCCCAGAAGCCAGCTGAGCGTGGTCAAAGGGGGGGCTGGATAGGCAGGCTGAGGTGTGAGTGGAGTCAGCTGAGTGGGGAGGCTGGATAGGGAGGCTGAGGTGTGAGTGGAGTCAGCTGATTGGGGGGCTGTATAGGGAGGCTGAGGTGTGAGTGGAGTCAGCTGATTGGGGGGGCTGTATAGGGAGGCTGAGGTGTGAGTGGAGTCAGCTGATTGGGGGGGCTGGATAGGCAGGCTGAGGTGTGAGTGGAGAGCTGATTGGGGGGCTGGATAGGGAGGCTGAGGTGTGAGTGGAGTCAGCTGAGTGGGGAGGCTGGATAGGGAGGCTGAGGTGTGAGTGGAGTCAGCTGATTGGGGGGCTGTATAGGGAGGCTGAGGTGTGAGTGGAGTCAGCTGATTGGGGGGGCTGTATAGGGAGGCTGAGGTGTGAGTGGAGTCAGCTGATTGGGGGGGCTGGATAGGCAGGCTGAGGTGTGAGTGGAGTCAGCTGATTGGGGGGCTGGATAGGGAGGCTGAGGTGTGAGTGGAGTCAGCTGATTGGGGAGGCTGGATAGGCAGGCTGAGGTGTGAGTGGAGTCAGCTGATTGGGGAGGCTGGATAGGCAGGCTGAGGTGTGAGTGGAGTCAGCTGATTGGGGAGGCTGGATAGGCAGGCTGAGGTGTGAGTGGAGTCAGCTGATTGGGGAGGCTGGATAGGCAGGCTGAGGTGTGAGTGGAGTCAGCTGATTGGGGGGGCTGGATAGGGAGGCTGAGGTGTGAGTGGAGTCAGCTGATTGGGGGGGCTGGATAGGCAGGCTGAGGTGTGAGTGGAGTCAGCTGATTGGGGGGCTGTATAGGGAGGCTGAGGTGTGAGTAGAGTCAGCTGATTGGGGGGGTTACTGTTTTATTGGTGATCAGTGGTCCAGTGAGGGTTGTGACCATGAAGAGGGGGTCAGCACGGGAGGAGTGCAGGTGTTATCATGAAATCTCTTTATTTACTCACTTTCAAGACTGGCATTATTATCCATCCTTAACTGACAGATTAAAGTCATCCACATTGGCGGGTCTAGAGTCACCTAGAAGCTGGAATAAGTGGGGATGTTTTTAATATTAGTGAAATATTAATACACAACACTCCCTGTTTATCCATAAACTCCAACTCAATAGAAAATGGATCTCAACCAGATACATTGTCTAATACAACTACTACATACAAACATCCTCAGCTCAGTAAATTTTAAATGGTCCCTTTCAGGCTGAAAGATTTAATCACTGAGGAGGCTTTCTTATTCTTGTGGGATAAGATCTTTCCTGGCGAGGGGGATTATTCTGCTTGGCAGGTGAGACTTGTGGCAGTGAAACACATCGTGTTCAGGGGTCTCCTCTGTGATGCTTGTCGGAGTTGAGTGGGACTGAAGGAAATGGTTCTGACACCTCTCCTTTTTTTTGGCTTCTCTCTCAGGATCTACTTCGGCCATTGCTAGTCTCCCAGCCCTGGCTTCTTTTGCTCTATATCCTGTTTTTTTCCCTTCTTTCTAATATGTATCTTGCTGTTGGGAAGGTGCATTTAGTTCACTGGAGTGTTCTCTTACTAATCTTTCCATGGCTCCCTTTACAGCTGGATCTTTCGTCTTGGTTTCTGCATTCAGAACATCGTCTGTTCAATCCTGTGTTTTCGTATCTCCATTGACCCCCTTCTTTTTCAACCCCCACCACCCAGGGACGTGCTCTCTTCTCACTGCTGCCATCAGGAAGGTAGTGCAAGAGCCTCTGAACTCACAGCACCAGGTTCAGGAATAGTTATTACCCCACAACCATCAGGATCTCGAACCAAAGGAGATAGTTTCACAGCCTCACTTCATCACTGAAATGTTCCCATAACCTACAGACTCACTTTCAAGACTCTTCATCTCATGATCGATATTTATTACTTTATTATTATTTGTTTCTTTCTGTATTTGCACAATTTGTCATCTTTTACACTTTGGTTGAACGCCCAAATTGGTGCGGTCTTCAATTCTATTATGGTTATTATTCTATTAGTGTTGGCGCGTGGCCTAGTGGATAAGTCTAGTGATCTGAAGGTCACTGGTTCGAGCCTCAGCTGAGGCAGTGTGTTGTGTCCTTGAGCAAGGCACTTAACCACACATTGCTCTGCGACGACACCAATGCCAAGCTGTATGGGTCCTAGTGCCCTTCCCTTGGACAACATCGGTGGCATGGAGAGAGGAAAGCCTGCAGCTTGGGCAACTGCCGGTCTCCCATACAACCCTGCCCAGGCCTGCGCCCTGGAAACCTTTCAAGGCGCAAATCCATGGTCTCACGAGACTAACGGATGCCTGTTTATTATTCTGTTATAGATCTATTGCGAATGCCCATAAGAAAATGAATACCAGGGTTGTATATGGTGATATACATCTACAATAATTAAGTTACTATGAACTTAGAACTTCCCCTGACAGACATCAGTAAAACCCTGCTTTCTTTTTAAATACTTGAATTCAGAGTGGAGCTGAGGGAAGACCTGAATGAAATTTAAAAGATGAGAGGCAGAGAGAGGCGAGATAGCTGGTGCCTTTCTTTCCAGAGTCAGAAATGTCTAGTACTGGACAGTTATGGCAAGGAAGGGTACATTCAAAAGGAAATAAGCAGGGCAGGTCTTTACCTGGAGGAATACCTGGTGTACACTGCCAGCAACAGTGTAGAGATGAACCTCAGCATTGTTAAGCTGTTTACATACTTTGATAATAAATGTATCTTGAACCTTGAGGTGGTTTTGGGATTTGTTTCACTAAGTACAAAAATACTAGTTTAATTAATTCAGCACAACGTTTGTGGGCTGAAGGCTGTTCCTGTGCTGTACAGAACAATGTTCTATAAATTCACAGCTACAGTGGTGGGATTTGAACTCAGGCCTGGATCAATGATCTAGTAGCTTAACTGCACCCCAACTTCCCTAGTCGGGTAGTGGTTAACAACTTGGAGATTGAGCTTGCAGCAGACGCACAGAAGTCACGTTCCCGGCACCAATTGGTACCCACCTCAGGGAGGCCCCATTTTAAAAAAATCATACAGCTGTTGAGTGAGCAGCTGGTTGGGTTTGAGTGACAGAACAGAGGTACTTTGTAACAACAGGATCTAATTGCTTCTGACAGTGTGCTGGCATTCAGCTGGCAATAGATCATCGTGCAAGGTGGAAACCACGCAAGCACCAGGTGTGGGGAGACCTCTTCTGGAAGAATCCGAGCTGGAGAACGGATCAATTACAGGGTAGGCTGAAGAACAAGGGCAGAAATCTCCAGCCCAACTCTTCCAAATATCTTGATCATTTTTGCCCAAGATTGTAATAAGATGGTACTAAATTGTGACTTTTTTGTATTCATCTGCAAAAATAGCTTGATTTCTACCTTTTCCCTTTCAGGGTGGATGTGGTTCTGTTGAAGACCCTGGCCTTTGGTTCTTTGCGGTAGTGGAGCCCACTCTTGGGGCTCATGACTGGCCACTTTTCGATATCCTAAGGATGCAGCCTAGAAGATGCGTGTGCCTCCGGGGTTCCGAGGATCCTGGCCCTGGGGTCGGGTTGCTTCTAAGCCAGTGCCACCGACTGAAGCGTTGCAGGCGGAAAAGAAATATTGGGAACAGTGTCACTCTGTACTCAGCGAGTCTCCCTCTCGAAAACACTGTTACCAATTCCCGAATCACAGAACTGGGGGTGGAAAGCAAAGCAACTCGCTAATTTACAGTATGTAAAAGGGAGAGACCACTTCCCCACCCCCTTTATTAGGGCAAGAGAGCCACTGGCATGTCGAATTATCAGTTGATCAATTAGCTTCTGTGGTACTGCAGATCATGGGGGCCTTGCTAGGTGGAGGATACTAATGCTTTTTTGCCAAAGTGGGTGGGAGAGGGTCGTTGTTTTACTGCTATTTGTGAATGGGGAGGGTAGGGGGAGAAGGGGACTTGGGTTTCTACCGTTTTTACTGTCACATTCTTTGGGGCACTCTTGTTTTCATGGATGTCTGTGAAGACCAAGAATTTCAGGAGGTATATTGCAAACATTTCTGATATTAAATGGAACTATTGAACTACAATAGGTACCTGCTACTGTAAAAAAAAACACACCACACGATGGTAGAGTCTTCAAGGAATTCAGAGTGAAGAATTTTTAATCTGAAAATTAACGAGATTGAAGTAAAGACATGGTTCAAATTTAATCAATGATTTGCATGAGCGGATCAAGTGTAGTAGATCCAAAACTGTTAATGATACAACACTAGGTGGCAGTGTGAGCTGTGCCTAGGACACAGAGTGGGTGAAACCCAACTAAGTGAATGGGCAAGGACAATGGTAAATGGAAAAATCACTTGTTTCAATCCCTGACCAAGCTATCATTTTAGAGCAGTTGATGTTCACTCCAGTACTTTGTAACCCTCTTCGACTGGGGGGAGAAAAGTACCAAACTGAATGGTGTTGGTTTCCCACCACAGCTTTAACATTTCTGTATTTTGTCTGAAGTATTGAAATCATCCACCATATTAAGTAAAACATGAAATTAATAAAAAGAATAGTTATGTGGAAGTGGCAAGGGTATGTGCTGATTTAATGGGTAGAGGGGACAGGTGGGAGTGGCAATAAAAGAGCAGCCACACTCTCACCAGGAACGTGATGCATCTTGTTCTATTTAACCACAGGGTCAAGTCACTTGGCAGGAGTTCAGCCCCAGGAAGGCTGGCGTCCGGGGCTCTCGGAAAGCAAGGGAATACGAGGAGTCAGATGCAGAAGGTGTGCCTTGTAAATGACTGACGTCTGCCTTCACTAGACAGGTGGCAGAAATGAGAGAGGTGTGGTTGTTTATACCAAGCTTTGGTGGGACAACACCCGGTGTCGCATATTCAGCTCAGGGCAACACCTTTCAGAGTATCGTCAGCCCTCCTTATCCACGAGGGATTGGTTCCGGAACCCATCGCGGATACCAAAAAACACAGATGCTCAAGTCCCTTATTCAACCTGTCTCAGTACGGTGGACATTAGGACCCGGCATCAAAGCTCTGAATCCGCAGTGTTTCTGTTCATGAAAATAATCACAATCATGATTGAAAATAAAGTGGAAATAATAAAGCGATTGGAAAGAGGTGAAGCGCCATCGGTCATTGTTAAAAAGCTTTAGGCTACAGTCGGTGAACGATCGGAACAATTTTAAAGGATAAAATGAGAAAGGCCTTGCCCCGATGAAAGCTACAATTATTACTAAGCAATGCAGCGGTTTAATTACTGGGTTTTGGGTTTTTGGTCCTCCACATCAACCGGGCACGGATGGAGGGCGCACTTGGGAATGATCTGTCACTGGATCGAACTCGGGAACTTCTGTTCCTGAGCCCGGCGCTGAAACATACCTTCTTAAGTGTTTTATATGCATAGAAAGGTAAAATATATACTAAGACAAACGTTTGACTAACTGACGCTAAATAATACTGGATGTACCTGTTCCAACTTACTTAGTAAGAGAACTTCAGATTTTTTTCGATCCTGATCCACGATAACCCACGCACATCCTCCCGTATACTTTAAATCATCTCTAGATTACTTATAATACCTAATACAATGTAAATGCTATGTAAAATAGTTGTTATACTGCATTGTTTAGGGAATAGTGACAAGAAACTAAAGTCTGTACATGCTCGAACAACAAGTGCTGGAAGAGTACTTCTGGGTTTACGGGTTTTCGCGATTCGCGGTTGGTTGAATTTCCGCATGCGGAATCCGCGGATAAGGAGGGCCGACTGTACGTCAGAGTTGTGTCCAAAACAATCACCTGAACAGTGGCAGGGCTATGAATGAGGAGGTCAGGCTGTCTGCAGGAACCAACAGCTTGGAGCTTTGGCACTCACTTGTACCCAGGAATGGAAAAGCCGATGAACAATGCTGTACATCACAGGATAAACCCTCTCCACTATGGAACAAGTATACAAGGTGCACTGCCACAAGACAGTAGCATCCATCATAAAGGTCACCCACCAACCGGTCCGTGCTCTCTTCACTGCTGCCATCGGGAAGGAGGTACAGAAGCCTTTAGGTCCCACAAGTACAGTTATTACCCTTCAACCATCAGGTTCTTGAACCAGTGGATAACTTCACTCACTTCAATTCTGAACAGATTCCACAAATTATCAACTCACTTTCAAGGACTCTATAACTTATGTTCGCAGTAGTATTACAAGTAATAAATTTACTTTTATTTGCTCAGTTTGCCTTTTGCACATTGATTATGTCAGCCTTTTTAATGTAGTTCTTCATTGCCTTTTGCACATCTCTGTTCTACTGTGAAAGACGGCAAGAAACCGAATCTCAAGGTAGTATGTGGTGACATATCTATATTTTGACAGTAAATTTACTTTGAATTTTGATCAGGGAGTGAACAATTAAGGCATTTCAGATTTCCCAGGGTTGTTAAATGGAAGCAATTACCTCTCTGAAGTGTGTCTAGATCACAGGGTGTGGGGGGGGGGGGGGGGGAGAAGAGCGTTGAAACTTCAGTCAGGAAAAGGTGTCATTAATCTCCACAACAGAGTGTAGGATGGATGTGGCGGTGGGGAGAGGGGGATGGACGTTTCGAATCATTCTGCTGAACGAAACCGAAGAGCAAGTCAATAATAAACCTAAGAACTGAGACAGAGGGACTGCGTTCAGCCATGGGGAGCAGAGCAGAGCAGGGTCAGGAACAGATCAGCAATGATCTGACACACAGGAGGGTACTTGCTGTCTTTCAGTAGTTACAAAGGCCTTCACTGCTTTTAATAAAGGGTGACAACCCAGACTAGAAAATATTTGTTTATAAATCACCAGAGGGACTGGGTAATTAATGACAGCATTGTGAGTTGGGATTACAATTAAATGAAAATCAAAGTTTTAATTACAAAGTGCACCAATCGCGATTTTTTTTCCCCCTCGATCAATGCATGAATGTGTGAAGCAGGAAGAGTTCACAAAGTCATGGACACTACTCTTGGAACCTCTCTGCACTCGCGAGCCCCATTTTGCTGTTAAAGGGATACCACCCTTGGAGTGCAGTTGCAGAACCCACCCTCAGCGACATCACCGAGGCTCCCTGCCCACCTCTCACCGTGAAGCTCACCCTCTTCCACCTGCAACATATTCGACCTCACTCCACTACACTAAGGGCGGCAGCCGTCTAATCAAACAAATCACTGAAACCCGGAGAAATTGAAAGTAAACAATCCTGGAGAAATTTGGCAAGGCAGGCAGCATCTGCAGAGTCGCCATTTCACGTCAATGACCCACCCTGATGGAGAAACATGAAACTTCTCAAGCAAGGTCATGGACTTGAAACACTGAACAGTTCTCCTGACTGAAAAGTGGGCTTATATGCATCAGCGACCCACAGTCACTACAGGGAATCAATACTGGACCTTCTTCTACCTGGGTATCTTGTGCATCCTTCTTTTCAGTGAACGTGGCCCACGTTGGGCATTCTAGTTCACTAGGCCTAGACCCTGCAGCACCTGAGCAGGAGGATGGAGACCCGCTTCCACTGGTGGACCCCTCCACATGGAGTTTACTACCGAACTACAATCCCCATGGTCCTCACCCTGCCACTGGCATTCTGCATTGAGGTTATTGCACAACGTTGGGGAAATACCGGAGCTTCACACCACAACTTACTGGACCCTATGTGGAACATGTTGCCGGTTGGGGATGAAACCCAGAGAAGTACAGAAGTAGAGGGGTGCAAGGGAAGGACAGTGGGCATTCAGGTGAGAGGGGGCGTGCGAGTGGGTCTGAGGGAGACTGCAGGAGACAAAGAATGGAAGTATGCTGGGGGGAGGGAGTGTGCACTGTGTGCACCTTGTGCAGGATTCTCCAAATTTAATTTGCAGATTGAGTGGCAGAGAGCAAATGCAATGCTAGCATTCATTTGAAGAGGACTAGAATATAAAAGCAAAGATGTAATGCTGAGGCTTTACAAGCCACTGGTGAGGCCTCACTTGGAATACTGTGAGCAGTTTTGGGCCCCTTATCCAAGGAAGAATGTGCAGACATTGGAGAAGGCTCCAAGGAAGTTCACGAAAATGATTCCGAGATTGAAATATGAAGAGCATTTGATGGCTTTGGGCCTCTACTCACTGCAATTCAGAAGAATGACGGAAGACCTCACTGAAACCTATCAAAGGCCTGGACAGAGTAGATCTGGAGAGGATGTTTCCTATGGTGAGGGAGTCTAAGACCAGAGGACACAGCCTCAGAATAGAGGGATGCCCTTTTTAAGAATGGAGATGAGGAGGAACTTCTTTTAGCCAGAGAGGGGTGGATTTGTAGAATATGTTGCACAGGTAGCTGTGGAGACCAGGTAATTGGATATACTTAAGGCAGAGGTTGATAGATTATTGGTTAGTCAGGGCATGAAGGGATTTGGGGAGAAGGCAGGAAACGGAGGCCGACAGAGAAAATGGATCAGCAATGATGAAATGGTGAAGCAGACTTGATAGGCCAAATGGCCTAATTCTGCTCCTATACCTTCTGGATGGTGTACACAGTGCTTTGGGGTAGTGAGTGTGCATACAATGGCAGTGAGAATGTATCGTGCATGAGGGGGAGATGGTGTGTACAGTGCATGGGGGGGGTGGAGGGAGTGTGTTAGACAGAATACATAAATACTTGGGCACACACTTTCAGCTGAATTATTATCCTATTAATTCAGATACTGCATAACTGTTACTGCTCCTGCATCAGGAGCAAGTTTCACATCTGCGCATTGTTAGAGACTCATACCAAGGAGAAGCTACATTTTGAAGGCTGTGCCACAGATGATGTACAAGAGTCCCTGCTGAACAGACCGGCCGGCCGGCCCCGTCGGGGTGTAGCCTGTTTAACGATAACGCATCGGGTACCTTTCAGCTTCTCGGTCATCAGGCTGGCCTCGTGCTCAGAGTAGTGCATGATGGGTGCCGGTGAGGGCGGCCGCATTTGCTCATCCTCCAACATGCGCCTATGGCGCTCCTCGCGCGCAAACATCCGCTGCTTGCACTCCCACTCGTAAAAGTCGTCCCTGGCCTGAGCAAAGTCCACGTGCAGGCGGCCAGTGTCCTTCTTGTCCGTGCTTGAACCCAGCCTCATACGGTAACCTGAACACAAACAGAAGGTCTTGCTCAGCATGAAGAAAACCAGTTCCTGCAGTTATTGGAGGGGTAAAGACAAATAGTAGCGGGCAGGCATTTAAGGCGGGAGGGAGGAAGTCCAAGGGGCAACAAGCAACCTGCTGGAAGAACTCAGCAGATCGAGCAACACCTGTGGGAAGAAAGGAAGTGTTGTCATTTTGGGTCAAACCTTGCACCAGGACCTGAAACACAACTCGGTTCTTCCAGCAAATTGTTTGTTACAGATTCCAGCATCTGCAGTCTTACATCTCCAACCACACTGGTAGAGTCACAGAGAAGTTGGAGAAGGCCAGGACAGCAAACATTCTCCTCAGAATCAGGTTCAATATCACCGGCATGTGTTGTTTTGTGGCAGCAGTACATAATAAAAACACTACAAGAAATACAGTGGTTCCAAGTTAAATGGGGCCATCGGGGCAGCTGATTATTTGGGACAACTTTTAAAAGAATAAAAACGAACCAAAACAAAAATAGCCAAGGATTCCCTTTGCTTAACCGGGACAGGAGACTGACTCGTTAGAAACTGTTTGACAACAGTCACGTGCACTTGTGTCACCATTAGACTCTACACTGTGCTAAGAGTGAACTGTGCTCACTGCACATTCTTGTGCTATGTTATCTATTAGGGCCAATGGACAGTGAGGCAAAAAAGCAATAATTTTTATCATTGTTGGTGAGAAATCAGCAGTAAGACAACTTGAACTGAGTCGCTCACTGCGGTTTCAAGCATTCAAGCTTGGAGATGCCAGAAACGGTCAGGAGTAAAAAAAACACTAAATAATTTCACTACTTCAGCAAGTTAGGAACTATGAGGAATTTGAAAGGTACAGAATTGACAATCATCTTCAATGTTGCAAAGAAAATGAAGATTCTGGAGGGTGCAATTGTTGAAAGCATTATATTAAAAACACCAAGGCATGAAACATAAAGACGAGGAAAGTGACATGGATGACTCATCTTAGCCTGAACTAGTGACTACACAGGATGCCAGGTAATCTATTGTTGGATTATGACACTACTTCAGGCAGGAAGTCCATTATCTGCATGAGATGTCTGCACTGATTTTGCTCATCTACAAACAAAAGAACACTGCAGTGGACACTTGATAACAACTGTTAGAAACTAATACACAATTTTATGGTACTGTAGTAGTATTGGTGGTGTTCTAAATAGTTTTCTATTTAAGTACAGAATTACTCACTTAAATGGTAATTTGCATTTTTTTAAAAAACCTTTTTAATCATTTGCATGAAATTTTGGCTAATTGGGGCAACCGCTTAATTTGACCAAATAAATATGACATGATTGTTTCAATATGTTGGATACACCTTCAGAGATGTTGACACCAGAAACTTGACACTGCTTCCCCTTTCCACTGCTGGCCTCTCAGTGAAGACTGGTACGTGTTCTCCAAGATCTCCCTTCCCGAAATCCACAATCAATTCCTTGGTCTTACTGATGTTGAGTGCAAGGTTGTTGTTACACCACCACTCAACCAGTTTATCCATCTAGCTCTCATACACCTCCTCGTCACCATCTGAAATTCTGCCGACAGTGGTTGAGTCACTGACAAATTTATAGATGTGTTTGAGCTGTGCCTAGCCACAGTCATGGTGTGGAGAGAGTAGAGCATTGAGTTAGGCACAAAACCTCGAGATACTCCAGTGTTGATTGTCAGCAAGGAGTAGATGCCACTTCCTATCCACACAGCCGGTGGTCTCTCGGTGAGGAAGTCAAGGACCCAGTTGCAGAAGGAAGTCCAATGGTCCAGATCTTGGATCTTGTTGATTAGAACTGAAGTAATGATGGTGTTGAACGCCAAGCTGTAGTCAACAAACAGAAGTCTGACATAGGTATGGCTACATCCAAGTGACGCAAGGCTGCATGGAGAGTCAGAGAGACCACTTCCACTGGAGATCTATTGTGGTGATAGGCAAATTGCAGCAGGTCCAGGTCCCTGCTGAGGTAGGAGTTGATTCTGGCCATGACCAATGTCTCAAATCACTTCATCACAGTGGATGTGAGTGCAACTGGGCGATAGTCATTGAGGCAGCTCACCCTGATCTCCTTTGGCACTGGTGAGGTTGTCACCCTTTTGAAGCAGATGTGGGAACCTCCGACTGCAGCAGTGAGAGATTGAAGATGTCCTTGAACACTCCTTCCAGTTGGTTGTTAGATTTTTCAGTACCCTACCAGGTACAACGTCAGGGCCTGATACCTTGCAAGGGTTCGCCTTCTTTAAAAGATGTTCTGATGTTGGTCTCCAAGTCAAATATCACAGGTCAGCAGATCCTGCAGAGATTCACACTGGTGTAGTTTTATTCTCCATTTCAAAGCGTGCTTAAAGGTGTTGAGCTCATCTGGGAGGGAAGCATTACAGCCATTCACGTTAGGCTTTGCCTTGTAGGAAGTAATGGCCTGCAAACCCTGCCAGAGCTGATGTGCATCTAATTCAGAATTGTTTTCAATTAGATTTTTTTTTGCTCTTAAAACGGTGTTTTGTGGGTATTACCCGGGCTACTTGTATAGATCTGGTTCACAGACCTTGTATGCCACAGTTACAGCCCTCAGTGGACTGAAACTACCAGGTTCATTCATGGCTTTTGGTTTGGACATATCCGGTATGTTCTCGAAGGCACACACTCATCCCCATAGACCTCGATGAAGGAGGTAACAACTGTGACACATTCCGATTCAAAGATAAATCCCTGAATATCTTCCAGTCCACTGATTCAAAGCAGTCCTGCAAGTACTCCTGTCTCCCTTGACCATAGCTTTGTGGTCTGTGGTCGTCTGTCTCTCCCTATACCCCGGAGTAGAAGTACAGCCAGATGATCTGACTTTCCAAAGTGCAGGTGTGGGATGCCACAGTAAGCTTTCCTGATGGTAATGTAATGGCAGTCAATTGTGTTGGCAGGTGATATGTTGGTGGCAGTTGGTCAGAGACTTCAAGCTGATCTGGTTGAAATTCCCCACAATGATAGAGAAAGCATGATGGTGTGCTGCCTTGTGACTGCTGATCATGGGGCCCAAATCCTCCAGTGTCTGCCTAACATTGGGCAGGGGTGGGAGTACACCACTACCGGGATGACATCGGGAAAGCACCCTTAGCAGACAAAATGGACCACAAGTGAGCAGGACTGTGACAGAACTGCCAAGTCTGTGTAGCACGATGAAACACACCATCTTCTCTACCTTTGGAAAAACTCGATTGTTCTGGGCTGCATCGGAAATGAAGTGAGCCAGGTTTCTGTGAAGCAAAGCACTCGACAGTTCCTGATATCCCTTTGGTACTGCAACCTTGCTCTGAAGTCCTCAGAGACTGTATGTTTGCCAGCAGCATAGTCGAGAGCGAGGGTTGGTCCGAGGACTCTGCATTTTAATCTGACTTGCAGACCAGCACATTTCCTCATTTCCTTTTACTCAAGGGAAACCGTACTCATGACCCGAGTATGCCAACTTTGGGGATTGATAAGATGATTTAAAAACATCTTTAAACAATGCTGCTTACTGAAGTACCCATGGCTATAACTGTAGATTTCAGCCGTAGTCCTAAACAGGAATATTTGATGATTCCATCGGAACTGCATGCAAAGAGTCACCACTCATCTTGGAAGGACGCAAGTGAACCAAATTGCTTTGATTGTCATAATTTCTGGAGAGGAGTCACTTTTTGATAAAATAATAAACTGAAATGCAAATTCCACAGCTGCCATAATGGAAAATGGCCAAACGTGCACCAGTTTACATTCGAGGATTGGCGGTGTAGAGGATTAGCAGCTTCAAGTTCCTGGGTGTTAACACGTGGGATGAAATCCCACACCATCAGGTTCAAGAACAGCTACTTCCCTTCCACCATTTGATCCTTGAACTGACCTGCCCAACTGTAATCACTGTCTCAGCAAGACCACAACCACTTTGCTGCTACAACATCCTTTGTGTTTTTTGTTCCATTTGTGTTGTTCTTAGTCTAATTTATGCCAATGTTGTGTATTCGATGCCATGGGACACGAAACTGTTGCACGAACGTTTTTTATTGTGCCTCTACGTACAATGTGGGTTCAGACCTCTGCACCGAGTCTGGATCTCTAGACCCTGAACTTGGTAATCTTAACCCAGCCACTCTAACACACAGGACACTCAGAGAAAGGAGGGGCAGGCTGGTGGTGTACCTGACAGGTAGATGGCCTTGTCCACCATAAACTCCTCAGCAAAGCGGATGTGGCAGAAGTTCTTCTTGCTTTTGCGAAGGGCCGTGATGGTGCCGCACTGCTCGAAAACCTCCCGAATGACTTCCTCTGTGGCGTTTTCTGGCAAGCCACCCACAAACACCGTCTTGCAGCCGGGCGGTCGGTCCCGGGTTGCTGGAGGGGGCAGGTCTGTAGGATACAAAACTCAACAGCATTACCAGGGAGAGGGGAGGGGGCTACTCTGGTGGTCTGTTCTTTTTATTTCTTCCTCACAGGGAGCTTTAAGAGCTGAAAGAGGAAAAGCCTCCTCTTTGCCTTTCCCCATTACTTAGCCCATGCCCGGAGCACCTTAGCCTCCTGACTAGTAAAATAAAAGTCCAGAACTTTGTGTAGAATACTTCCATTTTCTCTGTTATCCATCAGGATACCATTAACTTTAATTCACTCCTGCCTATAATCAAAGCTTGATAATCTCTAAGTGACAGAGAGAACGGTCCCTACGGCTCACCTTTACCAAAGATGCAGTCTCTTTACAACTTCATCCCACATCAAGATAATCCTCCACTTTCTCCTGGAGTTCCTCCTCCCCCCCACTTCCATCCACCACCAACACGTTCATTCATCTGGCCTACTGAGCGACTCCAGGCCTACAATCCCAATCTACATCCGTCTTTTTGTGGGAGGTGTGGAACAGTCCGTGCTTCAATCCTACACGGGCCCACTCACTCTTCCATAGCTGCTAATGGCATTGGTCTTGCTCACTGCAGTCATGCAGAACTTGATCACCTCTGACCCCACTGCTCTCATCTTCGCTGATTCTTCCCTTCCCTGGACCCATGTCTCCACCTCAGAGGAGACGTGAGCTCCTAGCGTCCAGCTGTTTGGACAAAGGGTCTCTGATCTGAAACATTATCCGTTACTTTTCCCACAGATGCAGGCCAACTTGCTGACTGCTTCCAGCATCTCTTTTTATTATAGATAAAGTTTGCTGAATCTGAATCACTACACGGTACAGGAAAATAGCACAAATTATTGTAAAACAATTGCCATAATTAGCTTTGGACTAACCTCCATAAAGTTCTGCATTACCAATCTCAATTTGCCACTCTCCAGGCGGGTAACACTTGGCTGTCCTGCGTGGGGAAAACCTCTCACCATCAGTAATAGACCACCCATTTAAATACTACACGACTAACCAGCCCATATTTGTATGTTCCCAATTCCAAGCTCCTCGCAAAGTGTAAAAGACACTTGATTAATGTGTTTGCATTTAAGGAAAGCAACATGCCGCCTGATTTTACATGAACTGCTGAATCCCATGTCATAGTAAGGACTTGCTGCACTCTGTCCCACTTGAGTCAATTACAGAGAGCTTCTCCTTTGACTGGGAAAATGGTCTTCACCCAGACCAATGTTCTCTGACCTCACACCCTTCTTCCTTAGAATAAAGTTGCTTAGAATAAAGACTGACTGTTCCGGACCATCTCCACACAAAAGGTTTCTTCAGAGAAGAATAAATCAACAATGGTAGGTCTGTCAGTTCTGCCAATCACTAGATGGCTGCTGATTAACCAATCAATGGATGCATACCAAAAGCTCCTTACTAATGAATTAAAATTGGATAGGTATATGGACAGGAAAGGAATGGAGGGATATGGGCTGAGTGCGGGCCAGTGGGACTAGGTGAGTGTAAGCGTCGGCATAGACTAGAAGGGCCGAGATGGCCTGTTTCCGTGCTGTAATTGTTATAATGAGCCTATGCCTCAACTATAGCCTCATCCACAAATCAAGTTATCCAATGAACTGGGCCTCAGAAGAGCAGGAGAGCTGGAAGACAATACACAGTGATCTGGGACTTAGTCACACAATGACTGCTGCTGTTGAGGGCTGGTCTGCAGTCCTGGATATTCCCAGAATCCACAGCCACGCGAGGGTGACCGTAATGTGAAGAAGCACCCCCCAATTTCACCCACAAACCTCTCCTTCCAAATCACACCATCTTGCACTTGACAAAACTGTTTCTGCACATCATCTATAAAATACTTCAAACCAGCAATTCAAAGCCCAACAAAACCAGTCCTTTCTGCCTACACCATCTACATCACTCCATTCTCTGCAAATTCATGTACCTGTTGAAGATCCTCTTCAATACCACTATTGTTTTGTATTCACCACCACCCCAAGCAACACATTCCAGGCACTCAGTACAATATGAAAAAAAAAACAACTTGCCCTGCTATCTCCTTTGAACCTACCCTCTCATCTTAAATACACGTCCTCTGGTATTAGGCATTTTGACCCTGGAGAAAAACAACAGACGTTTACTCTGCCTACACCTCTCAATCTTACTAACTTTTATCAGGTCTCCTCTTAGTCTCTGTTGCTCCAGAGAAAACAACCATCGTTTCTTCAACCACTCCTTTTAATCTAGGCAAACCTCTTTAGCACTCTCTCCAAAGCCTCCACATCCTTCCTATAATAGGGTGACCAGAATTGAATGCAATACTCCAGGTGTGGTCTAACCAGTTTTACAAAACTCCAACATAATTTTCTGACTCTTAAACTCAAGTGACTTGACGAGTGAAGGCAAGCATGCCACTGGCCCTCTTTACCCCCCCCATCAAACTGTGCAGGTACCTCCTGGTCACTGGAATCATTCTGGGAATCCACTTGGCACCTCTAACCCAGTCCAGCGTCCCGTTTCAACAGGGAACGAGGCAGGGATGTTGAGCCTCCCCCACTCCCCAGGCCGCCTCCAACAACCCCCGGCAGACGTGCCCTCACACTCACTCGGATTTGCAGGGAAGAGTGTGCACCTGGCACAGTGGATGATTTCCTTCACCACCGGCAATTCTTGGGGGACAACTGGTCGCAGCAGACCTATCTCAGTCATGGTTGGGTTAACTGGAGCCATCCCGGTCACGAGCCCCAGGCCATGTTCGAATGCAGGCATGCAGATGGGATCTGTAAACACAAGCCAATTGCACAGCTGTAAAGATGTCGTGTCTGACACCAATCAGACAGAGCTCCAGTGATACATCATTCAAAAAGTCCCTGAAAGACAAGCTCCTTGGCAGAGCTCTCACCGCTGACTTGACCCAGCGATGCTCAGCGGGAAGCACGATGCTCTGACGAGCAGAGTGGGGGGAATTCGACCAGCGGTTTTCCAGAGCCTTTTGTTGTCTATCTCTGACCAGCCCACTGCTCAGAACCCTGCTGAACAATTTTAAATGGTCTGCCCATGACCTATCAGAACCCAACACGGGGACGCGGGTCAGGCAGATACCCCCTTCATCTACCGATTCTTACGCTTCCCCACCCCACCCAGGAACTGCAGACCCCAACTTACTGAACATCCCCCCCCACTTCACTGACCCCAGCAACCCACTCCTCCAACTTACAGACAACCTCAGTTACTGACTGAGACAATGAACCCCAGCAGTCACTGACAGACCAACACCCCATTCCCCTGCCCCTGCTACCCAGAGACAGCAGACCCCACCCCTCGACTCACTGACCCCACCCCCACGGCACTGAGTATAGTGGCATCATCAACCCCACCTCCCTCAATCCACTACAGCTTCACCCCTCACTCACCCAACACCCCAACTGTCAAAGATATTCCAGCTGCTCCCCCTCCAACTGGTGTTTGCAGACACACTCCCTCAGCGCTTTACCCCAGGCGGTCTGCGGGGGATCTACCCCAGGTGGGGTCAGTGACCACTCACCAACAGTTAGTTGGGACTCAGCTTGTGCACAGCTTGGCCATCCCCGAGCCTCAGCCGCTGGTGCACCAGGCAGAAACCGATCATCTCAGGCAGGAGTGACAAACGCAAAATGCTGGAGGAATTCAGCGGGTCTATGGAATGATGAAACGGTCTTGTTTCAAGTCAGTACCCTTCTTCACCGTTAGTGGGTTCAGAGTTATTTTCACCCTGTAATTTTGCCACTGCTGAATGCAGTGAGGGGGGCATTTTCTGGAAATTGCCAGCTATCAGGTGGTGTGGGCAGGCCTTACAGGGCATTGCCTCAGGCTGAACAATGGACTATTTGTAGAAATGTTTCAGAAAATCATACAGAAGGTTCACCAGGCACTGAGTGAAGAAATCTCATCTTTTCATTTCCACATTAAATGTCTCTTACTCTACCCTTGTGCGCATTAACCAGGAATATTTTGATCCATGTTTTGACTAAACTCACTGACAGAGTCTCCAGGGCCCTGGGTGCGAGAATTCCAATAGTTCACCACATACTGGGTGAAGTAATTTCTTGTCTCCCTTTTCCTATTTGGAATGTCTCTTTACTCTGAGTTCCAACCTCTGCACCCAAGGAAAACAGCTCTCTGCATCCTTCAAGAAAGTTATAAGTTTTGATAATCTCTCTCATTATTTTGAACTCTAGAGAAGTTTGACATCTCTGGACCTGTACTCAGTGGAGTTCAGAAGGAAGAGGGGGCCTTCTCATTGAGATCAATGTGAGCAGCACGGACACGGACAGGAGGTTTCCACTTGCAGAGGAGCCTCGTATCGGAAAGGCACAGCCTTTCGAACTGAGATGAAGAGGGGTTTTTCCAGATAGGGTGGAGAATCTGTAGAGTTCATTGCCACAAAAAAAAGCCATGGAGGACAAGTTATTAGCTGTATGTAAGGCAGAGCGGCATCAGCTCTCCATTGGTAAGGGCTACAGGAAGAAGGCAAGATGGTGCTAAGAGAAATACAAACTAGTTATAATTGAAAGGCTGAGCAGACTCAATCGAATGGCCAAATTCTACTCCTATATCCTCTGGTTTAACAAGGTCATAGTCTGGTCAATCTCTCTGCCGGTGGTTTGGTGGGTCAGGGACTGCAGTCATTGGTCAGGAGGGGTTGGTGAGAGGGGAGTGCACATGTCAATGCTTCAGAAATGGAGTAGATGACCAGTTCTCATGCCAGTGTGTGTTCCTGCCAGCAACCTCTGTCACACTACACTCTGCTCAGAGTAGAGGAGCTCTCCCTCGCTCGAGCTCAGTTGCCACTAACATTAGCCACCAGCTTAATATACATTGCAGCTAAACCCAAGTGCTCGTCGGGCTGAGCCAGGTTTGATTGTAACCTCCGGTGGCACATGTGCGGAATTGGCACAATCTCTTTGTGACTGTGTGGGAGGAAACGGGGCACCCACATCCCAAAGACATGCAAGTTGGGCAACTGACTGCTGTCAACTGCCTGAAAGATGGGTGTCTACTAAAATTTGAGAGACTAGAGAGCTAGCATATTCGCAATGGATCAAGTGGCCACTTTCCATGTTGTGTGGAAGTGTGGAGACATGGAATGAGAGAATCACTCAAAAGGTGGATCAATAACTGGTTTCATCTTGGAGAGGTCTCAGCAAAATTCAAGTTCCCAAACCAGCCCCACTCAGCTGTGGTCTACAGCAGAATATTTATGATGAATAACTCAACAGGTGCAGCCACACAATAAGTCAGGCTACTCCTGACATTGTATTCTGTGACATCTTTTCATTAGAGGCAGATGCTGCCGCAAGTGAGGCAGACCACGAGCAGATTAATGGGGCCTGTGTTTAGCGAACAGGAACACAGACTACACATTGCATCTTGGAGACTTTCATTGGCAAGAGCCCACCTGGAGCTGTGCGCACAGTTCTGGGCGCAGTGCCTCAGGAAGGACACGCTGCCCTTGAACAAGTTGACACGAGTGCAGCAACAATCCAGGGATAATGATTTCACTTCATGGAGAGAGCTTGAGAAAAACAGGGCTATGTGCTGTGGCGAGCCTTCCAAAGCTTATGATATTCTTAAAGGATGCACCCTGGGTTAGAGTCAAGAACCAGGGCAAGTCTGAGAGTAAAGAGATAGGCTGCACGAGAATGCGAAGAGGATAAAATTTCTTCACTGTGTATGGCGAAATTCTTTCACCCAGGTGCTGTAGAGCCTCAGTCAGTAACCTCACTCAAAACAGAAAATGGAACTTTTCTGGTAAATGGACAGGAGGATAGAGCAGGAAAGAGCATTGAGGGTGGAGGATTAGCCATGAGTAATCTCTCCTGCTTCTTCTCACAACACTCACATTCTCTGAAAGTACTGAAACTAGGGCCTGAAAGGGTTAGACTGAGGGACTCCCTTTAAAAAAAAAATCAGTGGAGTTGTGAGCAGCGAAGGTTGTCCAAGGATATAGTGGGATAGAGTTCAGTTATGGGCAGAGGCATGGAAGATGGAGAATAATCTGGGAAGGTGTACAGCATTACATGTTGGGAGGTCAGATCTAGTATATAGTAACAACACCAATGTATACAGGGATTTTGGGGTCCAAGCCCTTAGCTTGCTGAAAGGGTCAGTAGATAGTATGGTAAAGGTGGCAAATGCATGCTTGTTAAAAAAAACATGGTCAGGGCATTAAATACGAGAGTCCGCTTTGGTCAGGCTGATTCTATGGAGGGAAATTGAGTCATAATTTCAGATCGCGACTCTTCCTCAGGACTAGAAAGAGGGGAGGTGGCCAGTATAAAAGGGTGAGGGAGGGAGCAAAGAGCTGGCGTGATAGTCAAATCCAGATGAGGGGGAAAGATGGGCAGTGGGGGAGAGGGTTGGTGGAAATGATGGAGGAATCTGGCTGGTGATAAAAGGCTGAAGAATATGGAATCTGATAGGAGGGGACAGTGGGTCATGAAATAAGGGAAGGAGGTGAGGAAGGATACTGGAATGTGTGAGGAATGTGCAGATTAAGGGGGCAGGAGAGCAGAAAGAGAAGGAGTAATGGGGCCAGTGGGAAAGGAGAAAACAAAAGTGGGGGGTGGGGGGGGGGGAGAAGAGGTGGGAAACAGAGAGGCTTCCGGAAGCTGGCAAAAAAATTTTTTTTAAAAAATAAAAAAAAATAAAAAAAAAAAATCGCTGTTCATGCAATCAGGTTGGAAACTACCAAAGCAAGATATGAGGTGCTTTTCCTCCAATCTGTGGCTGGTCTCAACTTGGCAAAAGAGGAGGCTGTGGACAGACACGCTGGTGTGGAAATGGACTTTGGAAAGCTGGCCTCCAGGAGATCCAGTAGATGGAGAGAAGGAGCGTGACAAAAGTCGTCTCTCAATCTGGTCCGGTTTCACCGATGTAGAGCAGGCCACACTGGGAGCACCAGACACAATAAATGACACCGATTGATTCCTACGTTAAGAAGTGCTGTTTAGGACCCTGAATGGTGCCGAGGCTGAGGGAAGAGGTACAGCACTTGGCACAGTTGCGGGAATAAATGCTTGAGGGAAATCAGTGGGGAGGGAAGTGGACAGGGGGATTCACAGCACGAGTGATCCCTGAGGAAAGTGGAGATGAGGAGGGAGGGGAAGATGTGTTTGGCGGTGGGATCCTGTTGTACATGTCGGAAGTCGCAGAGAATTATGCATTGGATGTGGAGGCTTGTGGGGTGATAGGTAAGAACAAGAGAAACCCAAAGCCCTGTGCCTTTGTGTCAGGCGTAGGGTGGGGGGAGGGCAGACACGTGGGAAATGGCGAGGACAGCATTGACGATGGTGGCAGAGGCTGCACCGTTTTCTGAAAGAGACATCTTGGATATCAATGTAGCAAAGAAAGAGTTGGGGACCTTTACTGCCATAGGTTTGTGATATGGACAGTTCTACGTAGCTGACAAAAAGGCAAGCACAACTGGAGCCCACGCGAGTGCCCTTCAGTTTTGAGAAAATGGCAAGAGGCAAAAAAGATAATTTGTTGAGGGCGAGAACCAGCTCTGCCAGATAATTTTTTTTTCTGGAATTTTTCTGGAAATGGGGCACAGAAAGATGGTCAGTGTTTTTACAGAGAGGAAAGCTCAAACACGGGGTAAAGGTCAAAAGGGAGAAGGGGCACACTTAAAGGAGATTTATGAGGTAAGTTTTTTTTAATTGAAAACATGAACCGTGCCCTGAGAGGTGGTGCAAGGACATACAATAGCAATGTTTATGAGGCATTTTGACAGATATCCAAGCAGGCAGGAAATGGAAGGGTGTGGACCACGTAGTTTAAGTTGGCCTTCTGGTCAGTACAGGTGCCAATGGTCGAAGAACTGTTCAGCGAGGAACAGGCCCTATGTTCTAAGGTTTTAGAAATTTCTAACACCCGCTGTACTTTGTTTCTGATTTATTTCAGGCTCTGTGAACCCCAACCACCAGAGTAGCTGGGGCTCCGACAGAGATAGGAGCTCACAACATCTGCATCAGAACCGCCTCTCAACTTAAGCTGAGTATCTTGTTGCAATGCTCACTAGGTCAAGACTCCCTGCCCCAAGGAGGGCAGGCCAAATGATCACCAGACCTCACAAGCTTGTATCCCCATGTCCAAGTACGAAAACAGACTGGAATCCAAACCATGCTTACCTGATACCAATGGCACTGGGGTGATCCCCAGGTTGTTCATGGCTGTGGCCCAGGCGGTGGTGTCAGTGACAGACATGCTGATCTGGCTCGGTCCTAAGACTATACCTTCCAAACCCTCTGTTCCTGCCGAGAGAAAAGAAGTTGTTTAGCTGTGTCCCTCTTGTGCCGGAGGTTTCTGCTTCTTCCCTTTGTAATTGTGCTTCACTCTAGTCTTTGGAGCAGGCCCTGTGAAGAGAGGGACGGCAGGAAGCTGATCCGGTGCCTGGCGCTGGCTGAGGGAGCACCATCACCTCCAAGGCAGAAGACCAAGAGTTCAGGTTCACTCCAGGTCGTGAGCGGACAGAGCAGAATAGCTCCACTGCCTTAATGACCAGGCCTCCACCTGCTCTGTCCTGAGCAGGAAGACGACATCACAGCACTTCCTGAAATCTTCGCCAACCACCTGTCCCTCAATGAGCCCTCATTATTTCACAATTTACGGGAGCTTACTGTGCACAAGTTGTCTGCTGTGCTTCTGACAGTGGTATAGGAGGGGCACAGATAGGGTAAATGCAAGCAGGCTTTTTCCACTAAGATTGGGTGGGACTACAATCACAGGTCACGGGTGAAGGGTGAAAGGTGCTAAGATTAAGGAGAACAGGAAGGGAAACTTCTTCACTCAGAGGGTTGTGAGGGTGTGGAATGAACTGCCAGTGCAAGTGGTGCATGCAAACTCAATTTCAACAGTTAAGAGAAGTTTGGATGGGCACATGGGTGGTAGAGGTATGGAGAACATTGGTCCTGGTGCAGATCAATGGGAGCTGCAGCTGACTCGTATCGTTCCATACCGCCAAATCACATGGTTTCCTCGCGACCCAGTAGCACATACTTCGGTGGTTGGGGACCACTGTTCTAGACAACCACATGAGAAGTGTGGATGAGAGACAGAATGAAGGAGTCGATGGGAACCTTGGCAGAAGAACGTGGGCTAGTGTTGGGAGCAGTGTAAATATCTCCTTTGTGGTCAGCATGTTTTCAGTGGGTTTGTGACACCAAGCAGCACCAAATGGGCAGCAAGAGAAATAGAGGAAGTTGGTAGAAGGAGCAGTTTCACCGAGAACAGGCCCTCCCCAGGTCACAACAAGCTTCCATCCCTGTGAATGGTTCTAACCCAGGTAGACGGTTTGCAAGTCACAGAGTGCCACCATAGCAGATGCCTGCAGCCCACTGGTCTCCAAACACTCAACTGTATGTAGGGCCTGTCCGTAGGTCAGGTGTTCAGAACCTGTAATATTCTCAGTCTCGTACATTCAAAAGCACAATCTGTGTTTTCCGGGGATACACAATTAACTTATTGATAATTAATTGCAAAAGGCAGAAGCCTGAGCTTTATCAGACACATGGGATACAACTGAAGCATGGATTAAGCACTTGACCAGTGTCAGTAACAGAGAATTTGACAGGTTCAAAACAAAGTCATTGCAGTGCTCAACAAAACAGAAGAGGATGTTTACCCCCAGTTAAAAACAGGGTAACAAGCAGCAAGAGTAGGCCTTCTCACTGGTTGATTTCCACTCTCCCACACCCAACCCATGACCTGATCCAATCTTGACCCTGGCTCCACATCCCTCTGTTGCCATTCCACGTACCAATGTCTGTCTTGGGAGTTGTCCAAGAGAAGAACACTTTAATTTCATTTTATTCAGAGATACAGCATGATAACAGGCCCTCCCAGCCCAACAAGCTCGCACTGCCAAATCCCACACACCATCAATTAACCTACTAGCCTGAGCATCTTTGGACAATAGAAATAAAGGAAGCTGGTAAAGGGGGAGACATGAGCACCTGGACTAAGCCCATGTGGTCACAGAGAGAACGTACAGACTCCTTACAGGCAAAGCAGAACTGATTCAGGGTCACCGACACTTTATAAGTGTTGTGCTAACCACTAGGCTACCTTGCCTTCATTTTTTGTCTCCATTTCTGGGTTTACTGGGCAATGCTTTGTTGGGAATGCACACCAACCAGTCCTTGAACCCCCACCCCCACCACTTGGGGAAATATCGTTTCAACATCCATTCTGTGAATCCTCCTCAGAATCCTTGTGTTTTAGTAAGATCACATCGTTCATCTAAAGTCCAACAAGCCCAGGCTACATTCCTAAACTTTCCCCATTCACCAACCCTTCATCCCAAGAATCAGCAGAGGGAAGCTTCTCCAAACTTCCTTTAGTACAAGTACACCTCTCCCCAAATGTGGAGAACTATAGTGCTCTCACTGAGTTAACGTGCAGCCACAGAAGTCCTTGTTTTTAACGCCCCTTCACTTAGGGTACATGTACTCAAGGTGAGAGGGAAACATTCAAGGGAGATGTGCAGGACAATTTTTTAAAGAAGTTATACAAATGATAAATGCCTGGAATGGATTGTCATGGGTGGAGATAGAAGTAGATACGCTGGTAATGTTTTATTGGAGGGACAGCGATCACATGCAAAAGAGATTTAGTCTAATTTAGAATTGTGCTTAGCACCGATATTGCAGGCCAAAGGGCCTGACTGGTCCTGTATTGTTTGATGTACGCTCGAACAATAACCACCGTGTGCACTTTCCTTCCAGAACTTGTATGCTAACGTTGCCTTTCAAGGACAGCCACAACTTTCTAAACTTCAATACTCCAAAACCTCACAACTTGAGCAATATTCTGCCTTTCCACTCTTCCTTCCAAAGTGAATCACCTCATATTACCCCAGCTTTACACCCATTGTGCCTCTGCCCTCTCACTTAACTTTTCTATAGCTCCTCTCAGACTCCCACAGAAGCTTTCCAATCATCTGGTCAGAGGATTTGATTACGTAACACTCTGTCCCTTCATCTGAGCCGTTAAGCAGACATTGCAAATCACTGAAGCTCTTACTGCCAACTCACGGTTGCAGCTTGCTAACATGGGAATGGCACGTGTATCCCAGCTCTGCAGTTAGCGTTTATTTATCCATGTCAATACATTACCAGCAAAAGAGTTTTATCTTTTGTTCATTTTAGAGCTTTGCAGAGTTGGGTGAAAGTGTAGGAGATTGGCTTGAAATGTCACAAGGCACAAAGAATTTAAAAGCCTTCTACTGCAATGCTCCACACTGTATGTGTTTCCAGTTTTAGCCAGCATTGTGGATATCCAATGAGCTGGAAAGCCAGGGGAAGGGTGATGGGGTTTGTGGTGTTGACTCCATACGGAGGCTGAGGAACAAGCCTTACTCCAGACACCCCCTACAATCAGAATATTACTGCTTCCAAATGTCTGAAATCCAGATTCTCTACAAGAAGTCTGCTCAATTGACACTAAGCCAGGAACTTATTTGAGTGTACGTCAAGAGGAGAGGTAGCTAGGAAGATCTCAACAACCAGAACATACAGGTGCCTAGGGAAGGCTTGTTAATCATGGCCTGACTGTCTGAAGGATGAGTACACAGGAGGAGTAGGAGAATAGTGAAAGGAAATTACTGGAACTTTAAAGGACACAAAACACTGGAGAAATCCCCAGAGTGTAGATCAGGCAGCATCTTACTATCTGCTAATGAGAAAGCAGATACTAAATGTTTCAAGGTAGTCCTTCCCCTTTACTTCCCATAACTAATTCCCCAGTCTCATTCTCCGAGGAATGAATGCTGGTGTTAAAAATCTCCCCAAAAGAAGCTTTGTCTCCTTTTCCATTTCCTCACTAGCTTCCTCTATCATTTTTCCTCATTCATTCTTCGAGCTGTTGAAATATTCCCAATTTTCCAGATTCTTCTAATCTTCCCAAAGCTGTGCATTTCTTTTTACAATCTGATAACATCCTTAAATTCCTAGATTAATCACAACTGCTCATCCTTCTCACAAAGATTTGATCCTTTAGATGAAGGTAACATCTAGCCATTAAACATCTGGAAGCAGTAATAGTCTGATGCAATGGCTGGTTGGAATAAAGTCTGTTCCTTAGCCTCCTTACATCAAGGTCAACCTCCTCCTGTCTTTGTAGTGGATCAGCACAATGGACACACAAGAGACTGCAGATCTGGAGCAACACATCCGTTCAGTTCATATGAAGGTCTTGACTCAATGTTGACTGCCTTCTTTCCCCCATAGATGCTGCCTGACCTGCTGAGTTCTTCCAGCACTTTGAGTGCTTCTACAATACACTGCAGCTCAACTATAACTGGAAACACTGACGTACAAGATGTGCCATTACAACCCATTTTGAGTCACTTTTGTGTTTTCTCCCAATTCTGCAAACACCAAAGAACGAGGAAGAGATACATTCGAGGATTTGCAGACACCTAGATCTTTATGAACATTTAGATTTGTAATCGAATGCCCAATCACGTAGCACCAATTTGCATATTTGGGTTTCCCCGAGTCTACAGTGTTTTGCTTTCTGACAGATCCTTAGCCTTGCTTTGCAAAAGCAGTTTATTAACCTGCTCAGATGCCGGCAGATAGGGGAACAACACCAGTGCACACAAGGCTAAACATTTTCCCCTTGTTACCTGCAGCAAGCATACGCTCTTTATAATAAACTCAAATACCGGAAACATTTGTATTCCAGATTTCCAATGTCAGTGGAAGTTTTAATTTTCTTGATAATTATTGCTGATGGCCTCTCCTGGGGTGACAGGAGGCAGAGCAACTAACTGGAATGTAATTCAGACAAGAGAGGGCAGGATTTTCACAGAGAATGGTGGGGCCCTGTTCATAGCACAGAAGGACCAGGGAATACCAGTACCTGCGTTCCTGAAAGCAGGTAGGTAGGCTGGTAAAGCAAGCCTTCCACATGCTGGCCTTCAGTCTGGCCATGATTATAGGAGGAGGATGTGTGTTTTTTTAAAAAAAGCCAGAAAGAAGTGAATTTGCAGAATGCTCTGCCACAGGTTTCTGTGGAGCCCAAAACCACGGGCATATTTAAAGCACAAATTGATAGCTTGCCGATTAGTCAGGGTTATCAAAGAAGGCAGGTGTATGGCATTGAGTGAAATCCAGGATCTGTCATGATGGAATGCCAGGGCAAACTTGACGGGCTAAATGGCCCAACTTTGCTCCTACGTCTTATGGTCTAAGTTGGGATGTTATGTTGTACAAGATGTCAGTGAGGTGTCATCTGGGGTATTGTGTATAGTTTATTGGTCAGCTGGCTATAGGAAAGATGGTGTTGAGACTTGAGGGACTGAGTCATGGAGAGAGGCTAACTAGGCTGGGACCTCTTCATTGGGGGTAGGACCAAGGAGGGCAATAATTTGATAGAGCTGTATTAATCATGAGGGGCATGGGTAGCATAAATCAAGAACTAGGGGGACAAATGAAGAGATTTAATAGGGACCCACGGGGCAACTTTTCACCCAGGTCAGGTAATGGAATAAGCTGCCAGAGAATGTAGAGGCAGACACATTAACGACAGTTAAAACGTAATTGGTCAGATACTTGGACAAGAAAGGTTTAGAGAGCTACGAGCCAAATGCAGATGAATCGAACAGGAATCTTGGTCAGCATAGAGCAATTGTGCTGAGAGCCTGTTTCCAGCTGTAAGACAATGAGCAGGTAAAGTCTGTCAGGAGAGCGAAACTCTCAACCTTCCTCGAGGTGGAAGTACTCGAAGCAGCAGTAAATCATCCATCCCTGCAGTTGTGAAGATCACTGTTGATCTTTACTTCAGCACTGTTCTGTTCCAGGAAACCTGGATGATCCTACCCATTGACTCAGGGTAGAGATTCACCAACCACCCAGCTGTTCGTCCTCTAGTCTGACAGCCCGGCGCCCAAACTCCACAACCAGGGGAAACCTCTTCCCATCGAACGTCCACACCACTCTGCTACAAGACAGACTGCTCGGCTCAGCACAACACACTGTAAGTGCTGCTGATTGTGCAAGGTATTGGCTTGTTCACACTGAGCTAATCATGACCGCCAAAACCTCAAATAGAACCTGCTGAGGCAGAGTTTAACATCAAGATGGAATGCCAATAAGAAAACCACAAAAAGTTACATAATATGCAATCATAAAACTACCCGTCTTGAAGGGCCTCAGCCTGAAACAGTTGTTCCGTTTCCTCCACTGATGCTACCTTACCTTGCCAAGGTCCTCTAGTAGATTGCATGCATTACTTCTGTCCCTGTACCCAGTTGTCTATAGCAACTGAAGCAATCCAGAGATTACAAATTGTGAGGTCCTGGTCTTTATATGACTAATTTCATACTACAGAATCTCAACCCTTCTCCTATGACCTCCGGCTACTCACACTCCCCTTCCAGAATGTCCTGCAGCGACTCGAGACATCCTTGACCCATATACAGGGAGGCATCATACCAACCTGGAGTCCCTTCTGTGGCTATGGGGGCACTTAACTGATGAGGGTCCAAGGGTCTCTCCTCAGAGCAAGAGCAAGACATTCTGATACTTTAACCAGCGGGTGGTAAATCTGTGGAATTGTTGCCATGAACAGCTGTGGAGGCCAAGTCATTGGGTGTATTTAAGGCAGAGATAGATAGGTTCTTGATTAGCTATGTCATCAAAGGGTATGGGAAGAGGGCAGGGGAGTGGTGATGACTGGAAGAATTGGATCAGCCCATGATTGAATGGTGGAGCAGACTTGATGGGCCAAATGGCCTACTTCCGCTCCTACTTATGGTCTTACGATAATAGAATCCCGTACTCCTATCACTCACCAATTTCCAGATGATATAAACATAGGTAACTCAGAATTAATTCCCTCCCATATCCCAGACAAGCTTAAGGTACTGCCTGTTGGGAGATCAAACTATGCAAAGAACAGTACACAGTTACTGGCAGGACCCTTAACAAGGGTGTCAGAGGGATCTCAGGGTCCAAGTTCATACAACCACCTAGAAAAAGCTGCACCTTCTGGTAGAATGGTAAAGGAGGCAATGGCATCCTGTCAAAGGATCTTGGCCTGAAACATCAACTGTAGTTTTTAATCCATAGATGCTGCGGTCTGCTGAGTTCCTCCAACATTTTGTGTGTGTTATACAGCACACTTCCTTT
This sequence comes from Hemitrygon akajei, assembly GCF_048418815.1. Lineage (NCBI taxonomy): Eukaryota > Metazoa > Chordata > Chondrichthyes > Myliobatiformes > Dasyatidae > Hemitrygon > Hemitrygon akajei. The sequence continues at coordinate 88,123,200 of NC_133128.1, forward strand.
TATTAATCATCTCATTGAGTTCAAGAGTCAGGAAGCAATGTTGTAGCTTTATAAAGCTCTGGTTAGGCCACATCTGGAGTACTACACTCAGTTCTGGTCGCCCCACTATAGGAAGAATGTGATGGCTTTGGAAAAGGTGCACAAGAGGTTTATCAAGATTAGAGAGAAACTTGGGTTGCTCTCGCTGGAGAGGTGAAGGCTGAGGGGAGATCGGACATGAGTTAGAAAACTACGAGAGGCATAGAGAGAGTGGAAAGTTAGTACCTCTTTCACAGCTCTGAAATGTGATACTACAGGGGATGTGTTCAAGGTGACAGCAAGTTCAAAAAGAAATGGGTGGGACAACAGAGTGGTGGGAGCCTGGAATTTGCTGTAGGGGTGGTGGGGAAGGCAGATATGATAGTTAAGACCATAAGATATAGGAGCAGAATTAAACTATTTGGCTCATTGAGTCTGCTCTGCCATTTCATCATGGCTGATCCATTTTCCCTCTCAGTCCAATCTCCTGCCTTCTCCCTGTATCCCTTCAAGCCTCGACCAATCAAGAATCTATCAAACTCTGCCTTAAATATACCCAATGGCTTGGTTTCCGCAGTTGTCTGTGGAAACGAGTTCCACAGATTCACCACTCCCTGACTAAATAAATTCCTCCTCATCTCCATCCTAAAATGATACCCCTCCATTCTGAGGCTGTGTCCTCTGGTCTTCGAGGCTCTTAGGCATATGGAAGGATTTGCATCACGTGCGCACATTTGTTAGATGGTTTAGTACTGGTTTAATTAGCTTGGCACGACTTAGTGGGCCAGAGGACCTGTTCTTGTGCTGTACTATTCTATGTTCTATAAAGAAACAGGAATGGTCACAGTCCAGGCATTGTGTAGCCCAGATTCCCACTGTCTCATTGGAAGCCACTGGGCATCTGTCCTACGCAGGCATGGTGGGTTAGAGACGGACTGAGCCACTGTGAGCAGCACTGCTACTGCCAGTTGGTACAGGACAGAGATCAACAAACAGTACAGAAGCAGGTCACTCTGGAGCAGATACTTCTACTCCCTCGTCATAAGCAACACGGGAAGTTAATCCTGATTTACAGTGGTTACCATGGATTTTACACACTGCCCACATTTTCCTCCCCTGTCGAGAGCTCAGTGAAAGAAAAACCTGGGCATGAAATGGGAAGGCAAATCATTCCCATCCATTTTCTGAAACTAGTTCCACCCACGAGATTAGCAGCAGATTGATTCAAGCACTGAAGTCAGAGTGGGTGAGGAAAGGTGGGCACTGTCCATCTTTCCTCTTCCAAGTCTATTACACCCTCCTCTCTTGGACTCCCCTTCAATGCACTTGCATTATACCCCTCAACCACTCCCCCGGGAATAAGACCTCAGCTCTCCTGGGGTAACAGTACTTACAAATTCCTTTCCACTCATTATACAAGTACCAAGCCAGAGAAACCACTGTCTTACTGCGAGACTGCGACAGACCTACACCAGCGGTTCACCTAGGTGGCTTTCTATTCCGAGCCGCTGGCCCAAGGCCAACCCGGATTCCAGTGCTGCCCGTGTGGGGCTTCCATGTTCTCCCCAGTCATGTGGATTTCCTTTGGGTGCATCAGTTTCCACCCACACCCCAAAGATCTGTGGGTTGGTAGGTTAATTGGCCAGTGAAAAGGTTACAAGTGTGCAGGTGTGTGATAGAATCTAGAGGGGGTCTTTGGGAATTTGGGGAGAACACCATGGGATAAATGTGGTTTAAGTATGGATGATGTTCAGCATTGACTCAGTAGACTGAAGGGCCCATTTCTATGTTGTACCTCATTACATCTCCATGCACCAATACCCTATATCCTCTGCCTCTATAACCCTAGGGCCCTTTGACCTTGCGGTTCTTTGACTATGGCCCTGCGTGACCATGACTCCTCTCCAATTAGCCCAGGCTTGGCCATTATCACCAGCATCACCACCCATCCAGCTCGGGACTCGACTCGCTGCTTCGACCAGTGCAAGGCTGACCTCTCAGGTGGGACTGGCTTGGCAGAATAAATAACAATAACAATCCGCCTTCCCAGCACCATCTCCTTTTGCCAAGTCTTTGAAAGAAAAAGTTGTCAATGTGTAAATCAAGCTGCAAATTCACTATTCACCTACTGACCAACTTCACTTCAACTCCTCCCTGGTCTAGTGATGTGTGTTCTCATGAACCCCTGCTGACAGATTATCCCACATCCATCCCCGGGCTTGACATGTGGAATGGAGAGGACACATTGCAGGAATGTTGAATGTATTGGTCTTGATACCAGCTTACTGTTGTCACAAAATACAGTGGGAAAAGTTTGTTTTGCATGCCACTCAGACAGGTCATGCCATACGCAGGTGTAGTGAGGTGGCAAAAAGATGGGCCAGCATAGACTCAATGGGCTGAAAGGGAGTTCCTCAAACAATATGGAAACCTGTGGCTACCAGAACTTGCCAGTGGGACGTTTCTCCTGCCCATTATTCAATTAGGTTGGACAAGGAGTGCGGTTGGCTGAGGAGGCCTGTACGTTGTCAAGGACACAAACCAGTCACTGCGCACTAGTCTAGACTGAACAACTCTCCCTTTACGCTGAAATTAAAATGATCCATTTATGTCACTTGCAGCAATGGCAGAGGTTGTAGATTCTTTTTGAAAAAGAACAGAAGATCTTTGATGTTCTGAAATCACTATCCAGAGGCCAACCAGACTGGAGAAATGTCATAGGCACCACGGTACGTGGATGCCACAGAACAAACAGCAGGAGCTCAAACCTCTGTGGGAGGGTTTACGTATCTCATCTCACCACCCATCAGATTGGCATGGAAGTGCCACCCATCGTAAGGTGCCTGCTTCACAGTCAGCCAGGTAAAGCAAGGAGAAAGGAATTTTGGAAGGGAACAGAGCAGATGCCACTCTTTGAGTGTGCCACGTTGCCAGGCAACAAAGTTCCATCATAAAAATTGCTTCAGTTATTATACAAAAAGCATCAGTATGGGTACTAAAATATTGCTGCTTAAAGCAAAAAGAGACCTGGGATTAATTAGGAACAGTAAAAATGTCATTAATGGTGATGGAAAATCAGAACAAATTATAAACAAGTGTCGCATGAAATTTCCCAAAAGTATGGACAATATTTACAGAAGCACATGAAGAGCAGCTCATTTTTCAAAGAAATAAAGTCAAGCTTCAGAAACAGAGCAGGCAGACTCTGAAATACTAATAACCATTGCACGAGGAAGGGGAGTATTCGCTGCAAGGACATGTAAACCATCTCCCACCCACCAAGAGGAAAAAGTCTTCTTTGAACGGTCAATCTGACTCCAAAACCTGGGCCTGGTTGCCACATTTGTTGACAATAGAAAGGTAGACTGGAACGCAAGTTGTGAATGAGGCAGGAAGAGACTACAAAGGGTTCGATTAGAGCGGGGGGCAAAGACTGGCAATTGGGAGGTAAATGTGAGAAACAGTGGAATTGTCCTGTTTAGCGAGAAAACTAATAATAATAATAATAAAAAAAACCTATCTGATAAGGAGGGATTGCAAAGGGAGCTGATGTCCTAGTCCTAGACCAAGTAAGTCAGAAAATCCAACAGAATGCTACTGCTTTTTGAGGGGACAACAGAATACAAATATAGGGAGGTTCTATAGGGCACTGGCGGGACTGTGTCCAGACTACACTGTACCATATTAATCTCCCTGTTAAAGCAAGGATGTTACTAGCTTGGCAGCAGTTTAGAAAAGCTTTATGTATAGAAAGGTTTAGAGAGATTATAGGCCAAAGGCAAATGGCATGACTCAGAGAGACATCTTGGTTTGCACAGACAAATTGGACTGAAGGTATTTTTCCCTGCTGTATAACTTGATAGCTGTAAAGTCTACTGGACTAATGCCTGGAATGTGTGATAGCTTTATGAGGAAAGCTTGGACAAACTAAGTTTCTATCTGTTAAGTGAGAAGGACTGGACTGAAATGCACAAGATCCTGAGGTTTTGTGAGGGTGAATTCTTTTAATGGAGAGCCTAGACTAGAGAGCACAATCGGATAAAGTAAATTATAGACTCCAGTGGGGCTACAAATGAACAGCTGCTCTTTAAAACACTGGACTATATTTCACATTCAGCTTAAACAATACATTTTGCAGATTCAAAAAAAGTTTAAAACCCTACACTGCAGAACACAGGAGAGCACACCTTCTCTGCAAAGGGCACAAAGTTATTTCCCCATTTTAAAAAAAACTTTGGGTATTAGGGAACAAGGTATTCTTTGGGTCTGATACTGCGTTGATTGACCCCAGGAACAGCACATTAGGAGGTGGGCTAGGATATGGAAACCAGGAGTCTATTCTATTTAATTATTCATTTCCTATCAGAGACCAGTAAACAATGCAGCAAGACCCCAAACAGCTCGAGATGAGCCCCAACGGCCAGGGCTCCCAAAATACCAATTTAAACCTTTCAAGTCAGAACGTGGTGATTTCTACATTGTCCACAAATCACAGCCACCCCTCTGTACTGGGTGCAGACATTACTTCCTGGCATCTTCAGCCATTGGCAAACTCTCATACCCTTCCGCAACTCTGACGCTGACTGAATGGTAAGGCAGTCAAAGACCCCACCCATCCCAGACATTTACACGAGGAAATCTGCAGATGCTGGAAATTCAAGCAACACACACACAAAATGCTGGTGGAACGCAGCAGGCCAGGCAGCATCTATAGGAAGAAGCATAGTCGACGTCTTGGGCCGAGACCTTTCGTCAGGACTAACTGAAAGAGACAGTACGGGATTTGAAAGTGGGAGGGGGAGTGGGAGATCCAAAATGATAGGAGGACAAGGGGGAGGGATGAAGCTAAGAGCTGGGAAGTTGATTGGCAAAAGGGACTCACTGGAGAACCCCAGACATTTTCCCACCAGCTATCAGAAAATGATACAGAAACCAGAAAGCAAGCATCTCCAGGCTCAAGGGGAACTTGTATCAACTGCTGAATGGTCCTCGTGACCATGCAACCTACCACAAAAATGTTTCTCATCATATTGCAGAGAGTACAGTGCAAGTAGACAATCTACTATTGTTCCCACCTCCCTTGTACTACCACAATGGATGGCATTCAAAACAACGGCTTTCACTGTACCTCGGTGCATGCCACAGTAAATAAACTGATTTACCAATGTTCACAGCTCTTTATCCCACATCGTACACACCCCAGTGCAAGGCCCTTTATCCTACCTTGTCCACCAGATACTTACCTATACTAACCCCATTAGCAGGCCCACAACCTTTCTGTCTTGAGTCATCCAGGCATTTCTTAAATATTGAGAGAGTCTCTGCCTTCAACAACTTCTCAAAGAAGACATCCCAGTCTACATCCAACCTCTGTGAAATAAAATCTTCTAAACCTCTTAAACTTTGACCTAAACCCCCTAGTTCTCTAGTTTTAGAAACTTTAGGAAAGCCATGCAAACCAACCCAAATGCAGTTAAATGGAGATGCAATTTAAGAGAAAGTAGGGCCAACTCAAACTAAAGAAAATAGCTGAATAATAGGCTAGGTTTAGTTAATGGGCCAGTGTGTCATGTCTTCCTAATAGGAACAATGTGATGGAGTTCAGTGAAAAGTTTGCAATGGGAAAAGGTTAAGCAGCCAATTCTGGTTGGGATGCTGGCCACGGATGGGCTACAACAGAATCACTAGCTAAATGTGGGAGCTCGGTAGAACTGGAACTGATTCATGCTCATAAGAAACAAATGTTCAACTTGCTACAAAAAAGAGTGAAGAACAAGAAAATGAACACAAAAACCACATGGAAAGGACACTACAGCAACAGAGACAATGGGACCGCTTGGTAAAGGAAGCTATGAAATAAAGCAAGAGGAAGAGAATTTTAACGTCTAAAGGTCTCACTCCAATTAAGAACTGGAATTTGATGGTAAACACTGTGGGACAGCGGAAACCTGATTGGAAGAGGACTGACCAATCAGGAGGGATCATGATGGTGGGGGTATAAATACCACCAGACTAGACATGCTCAGGCATCATCCCTGAAGAAGATGGCAGAGTCTGTCATCGAAACGTCAGTTATAAATCGATACCAGTACCTGGCTGGAAGCCTGGAAAGGGTTTATTCATCATATATGCTGGGAAAGCAATAGGTCCTCTTTTTTTAAAAAAAAAGGTGCATGATATTGAAATTCCATAGTGATTTTCATGATCAGCATGTGGTGAACTACATATACCTGTCTGGACACGCCCCCCCCGCCTGACTGCTCCTGTGGCTCCTCCCACGGACCCCAGTATAAAGGCGATTGGAGACACAGCCCCGGCCTCAGTCTCCAGGATGTAGCATGGTGGTCAATTGCTGCTTGTTCTTTCTTCCAGCCAATAAAAGCCGATATCTCACCTCACGTCTCCGAGAGTTATTGATGGTGCATCACAGCAGCCAAAAATCCAAAAGATACACCCAAAAGTATTCAGGAAGCAATATCTTTGTTGCCCAGTGTTACTACTGGTCAGCAATAATGGGTTTGTAGGTAATGGCAACATAAAAATGACTGATATCTTAGAGGAAAACTGTCAATCTTTACATAAGAGTTATGATAAGAATCTCATGAGTTAATATTATATTCATGGATAAGGATATGCCAAAAATTGAAATGAAATAATGGCATTGATGAAAATAGTGGCACTAAATCCCCTGGCCAAGATTGTTTCAAAGTGAGGGTGAAGAAGATAGCTCACCATTCCTTTGAGAAAGTATAACACAACCTTACCACACGATACTCCGACATTGAGATTCAGTGACGAGGAGATGTTACAGAATATTAGAGTTTAAGTTGATGAATAACTTGGCAAGTTTTTAAATATTTTTTTTATTAAGGGTAACTGATATAGCTGTTTTAGGTTATGCCTAACTAAGCTTCAGGATTAAATTTGTAAGAAACTAGGTAACTCATGGAGGTTTGAACCTGTTAAAAAAAAAGACTAGGCCAACGGCTGATTTCAAGTTTGAAATTGATAGTTTTTATTAACTAAAGATATTATGGCATTAAGAGGAAAGATTTGCAAACCAAAGCCAAATGTACCATCAGCCATCATCTAATTGAACCTGCTCAAGGTTCAAAATTGCCACATTCATAAAATATTTCCTAAATGGGGAGATACAGTAACTTAAGGATTGAAAACAGAATAACGTTCCTCAGTACGTCTCCTTCATTGTTAAATTTTACTTAAATAAAGACAATATTCCTTCAACTTTTAGGAAGTATTTGCAACATAAAGATATAATATTTGCAAAGGATCAGCAATTAAACAGTAAATCACACCAAAAATCAGTTACCAAATAATCTCACTGCAGAGATATTCCCCAAATAGTAACACACCCAGAGACACCCACCAATTAGCAACTCACTCCCAGACATCTCTACACTACATAATTATCTCCTACCGCTCTCTTCTAAATAGAAACTTCCTCCATCACACCCCACAAGAGCTCCTCGAAACATTAGCATTCTGTCAGTGCCAAATGCACTGAGAGTCTCTGTCAGATGCCTCTGCATCATATTGAAAACACTTCCTGTCTAAAACTTCCTCTACATATTAGCACCTTTCCAAGTCATATTTATTTTAAGACATGGTAAGGAAATATCTGGAATCTTTAATAACAGAACACTTCTCCCAGGATTGTCTCGAGTAGGAAAATTACACAATGAGTCCTGTTCCAAATTGGCAGCCTTTTTTGTCATTCAGGCCCCAAGCTCTGAGACTCCAAAAATGTTCTCACACCACCTCCTTCCTTTAGGCTAGCTTTAAACACCTCCTCAAATATGCTTTTATCATCAATCAAATAAAAAATTAAGTGTTATGACTGCTGTGAGCACCAGAAAATATCTTAACTTTATTGATTTCATTCCCCTCTAGATATAAACGGTATCTGTATCCAGCATTGATAAATTAAAAAAACAGTTGCTTCAGTCTTTTGCCATGCTCTAACACAGATATTTAACATTTATGTATATAATTTGCAGGGACAAATGAGTCAATACTCTCAAGTTGCAAAAGGAATAAATTGAACAATCTATTTTTCATTCATGGTCATCCAAAGCCCTCATCTGTCATGTTAACTTAAAAAGCAACTTAATACTAACATATTGCAAAGCAGTTCCTGGAGTAAATGCGACAAGAGGCATGGGCAGAGGACCCAGCACTTGGTCAGAGGCTGAAAGAGAGCAGAGGACACACCTTTGTTCATCACCACCACTGAAGTACCAACGTGAAGGCACTGCCTCAAGGAGACATCATTCAGAATCCCCATCATCCGAGTCATGCTTCCTTCTCCCTTCTCCCATCAGGCAGGAGCTACAGAAGCCTGAAATCACAAGCCATCAGGTTCAGGAACGCCTTTTTCCTCCAGCCAACGAATTCTTGAATCGACTTGCAGAACCCTAATCCTACCCCAGGAATGGAACATTCTCGACCACATCAGGCTCTACTGTGGATTACTTATTTTGGAATTTGTATTAATTTTATGTCTTTGCACTGTGCTGCTGCCACAAAACACCAAACTCCACATCAGAAGCCAGTGGCAATAAATCCGATTCTGACGGACTCATCTCTGAACACGAACACACACACACCCCTTCCAGGAGGATTCACTTCCATCGATGCTGTTTGGCCTGCTGAGTTTCCTCCAGCATTTTTCTGTGTATTACTTGCATTTCCAGCATCTGCAGATTTTCACTGTTTGTGATTGAATATTTTTTCTTCACTGCCTTATCTGATTTATTTATAGTTTATGTTCTGTATGTTCTCTGAACCTATGCAGCAAGCTCCTCAGTTAACCTGTACACATGACAATAAGCTCTACTCAAGTTTGCTTGAAGTGCCAGTCAAGGAACCCGGAAGCTCAGGAAAGGAATCCCATAGCTCAGATCTCAGCAACTGGAGTGGTTAGAAATCAGAAGTAGAAGACCTCAGATCTTGTGAAGTGAAAGGAGAATGCAGAGACATTTAAAAACAGTAAACTATAATTAAGGTATTACTTAATCAGGAAACACAAGTGTGATTGATGGTTGCAGTAGTGAGATTAGCATGTGCTACATCAGAATTCTGCGCCAGAAGACAGGACAGGGGAAGATGCAGTGGCTGCTTCCTCTGTACTTGATTACTTCAACGCAGAGGCAAGAACCAGTTCAGCGGCAGAACAGCTGACATGGCTCGAGTTGACAATGTCACTGCAGTGCAAGTATAGGTAGTTGCACTGTCTCATTGACCCCGTCAGCTTTAAAAGCCCGTTGATCCAGAGGGCATTCATCTTAGGTTGCTGAAGGAGGCAAAGAAAAGTTTGTCGTAACCTCCCAATACTCCCTCAGGAGTCCAAGGGCTGGAACCTGACAAATGTAACATGCTTATTCAGAAGAGTACATTGATGTGCCCAGCAATTGCAGTCTCAGGCCATTTTAATCTCCACTGTGGGCAAATGTTGACAGAATCCTCTTCTTTGAAATACCTTTTGCATCCAGTCAAAGAGAATGTTTAAGAAAGTGCCTCTAACAGTGTAGCCTCCTCTTCAAACCTGCCTAAACTCACTGGGAGTCGATCTCCCAGCCTGCAGTCTCAGTAAGTGGAGGGGAGCCATCTCTGATTCTTGACAAAATGCAATCATCAGAAATGTGCACAAGTATCTTTAATTTCTGGGGAGGTTAAAACATTCAGTTTGTCACTGAGCACTGTTACTCGAGGTACTGATGAACATATCCTGGCTGGTGGCACCACAGTCTGGTGTGGCATTTTCAATGGGCACGAATGCAAGAAACTGCAGAGAGTAGTGGATTCTGCCCAGTTCATCATGGTCACATCCCTCCCCACAATCAGCGATATCGATAGAAAGGGCAGCCTAAAGAGAACGAAGAGCCACAGCTGCTGGGCCGTGCCAGCGCGCAGGGGGTTCAGCAGCCCTGTGTCCTACAGCGCCAGGTTCAAGAACAGAGCTTCCCTTCAACCATTCACTTCTTGAACTCAATGCCACAGCTCTAATCAGCACTGTTAAGCAACATCGTGACCCACTTTGAAATACAATGGTCTGTGGCGACCCACTTTCTGCGCAGGCGAACCGGCTCACAAATAGCCAGCGCGCGGGGGGAGACTTTGGTAATGCACCTCTGACGTCATTTCCGCCCGGAGAGGGCAGGCGCTAGGGATTAAATGCCAGCACCGCGAAGTTTGAATAAACTAGTCTCGAAACGACTTACCGATTGCATGTCGTTATTTCAGCGCTGTGTGTAGTACATCGTTACAGTGGTGACCCCGACGGTCCAAACGGGATTTGGACCAAAGATGACCAACTCTTCATCTGTTCACGCAGTTTCGCTGAAACTGCCGACTTTCTGGATGCTGCGACCACGCGTGTGGTTTAGCCAAGCAGAAGCCCAGTTCCAGATTCGGCAGATATCCTCTGATTCCACGCGTTACTACCACGTGGTGAGCGCCCTTGACCAGGAGACGGCCGCCCAGGTTGCGGATTTCATACAGTCGCCCCCGGACGAAGGCAAATATGAAGCATTCAAGGCGCTGCTCATTGGGACCTTTGGCCTCTCACGGCGTGAGCGGGGTGCCCGCCTGCTTCACCTGGACGGTTTGGGAGACAGACTGCCATCAGCATTGATGAACGAGATGCTGTCCCTGGCTGACGGACACGAGCCCTGCCTCATGTTTGAGCAGGCATTCCTGGAGCAACTGCCCGAGGACATACATCTGCTGCTGTCCGACGCGGATTTCAGCGATCCCTAGAAGGTGGCAGCCCGGGCAGACGTGCTGTGGAAAGCCAAGAGGGAGAGCGTGGCGTCCATCCGTCAGATTACCAGACCAGGCCCGGCAGGGGGGCGCACACAACACAGAGGCAGGAGTGAGGAGGCCAGTGAACACTGGTGTTTCTACCACAGGCAGTGGGGCACAAAAGCCCGCCGTTGTCGCTCGCCCTGCAAGGGCCAGGGCCAGCTGCCGCTAATGACTATGGCGGCCAGCCACCAGGACAGCTTCTTGTACATCTGGGACAAACAGTCGGGATGCCACTTCTTGGTCGACACTGGAACAGAGATCAGCGTCTTGCCCCCGACAGGGTATGACACCCGCAACAGGAAGCCAGGACCCACCCTGAGGGCCGCAAACGGCAGCACGATACGGACCTACGGCACCCGCACAGTGCAGCTGCAGTTCGGCGCCAGCCGGTTCATGTGGGTCTTCACACTGGCCGCGGTGGCCCAACCACTCCTGGGGGCAGACTTCTTGTGAGCACACAACCAGCTGGTCGACTTGCAAGGGAAAAGACTGGTACATGCCGAGACTTTCCAGACATTCTCCCTGGGTGAAGCCAAGTTGCCGGCCCCACACCTGGACTCCATCACGCTGTCGGACAACGAATTCACCAGAATCCTGGCGGACTTTCCATCGATTCTGGCACCGCAGTTCACGGCAGCCATGCCCAGACACGGGGTACAGCACCACATCCCGACCCAGGGACCACCCCTCCACACCCACGCATGAAGGCTCCCCCCGGAAAAGCTCCGCCTGACGAAGGAGGAGTTCAAGAGGATGGAGGAATTGGGGATCGTACGGCGGTCCGACAGCCCATGGGCCCTCCCCCCTGCACATGGTGCCCAAAGCAGCCGGGGGTTGGAGACCATGCGACGACTACCGCAGACTGAACGAGGCTACAACTCCAGACCGCACATACAGGACTTTGCAGCAAACCTGCATGGGGCAAGAATCTTTTCCAAAGTAGACCTCGTCCGGGGATACCCTCAAATCCCGGTGCACCCTGAAGACATCCCAAAACAGCACTCATCACCCCGTTCGGCCTGAAGAATGGCGCACAGACGTTCCAGCGGCTAATGGACCCGATGGGACGCGACCTGGACTTTGCGTTCATCTACTTGGACGACATCCTTATAGCCAGCAGTTGTCGTCAGGAGCATCTGTCCCACCTCCGCCAGCTCTACTGCCACCTGAGTGATTTCAGCCTCACGATCAACCTGGCCAAATGCCAGTTTGGTCTCGATACCATCGACTTCCTGGGCCACAGGATTACCAAAGACAGGGCAACACCTCTGCCCGCCAAGGTAGACGCGATCTGCCACTTTGCCCGGCCCAACATGGTCAAAGGCCTACAGGAGTTCGTTGGTATGGTGAACTTCTACCACCGTTTCCTCCCCTCAGCAGCCCATATCATGCGCCCTTTGTACACCCTGATGTTGGGTAAAGGCAAGGACATTACTTGGGACGAGGAGGCTGTGGCCGCTTTCGTTAAAGCCAAGGAAGCCTTGGCAGATGCCGCGATGCTGGTGCACCCCAGAACAGACGTTCCGGCCGCCCTCATGGTGGACGCATCCGACACAGCAGTCGGTGGGTGCTGGAGCAGCTCATCGAGGGGCGCTGGCAACCCCTGGCGTTCTTCAGCAAGCACCTACAACCACCCGAACTCAAGCACAGTGTTTTCGACCGGGAGTTGTCGGCACTGTATCTGGCAATCCGGCATTTCAGGTACTTCTTAGAAGGCAGGCTGTTCACCATGTTCATGGACCACAAACCGTTGACCTTCGCGTTCACGAAGGTGTCCGATCCCTGGTCGGCTCGCCAGCAGTGACATCTGTCCTACATCCCTGAGTACACGACGGACATCCAGCATGTCTCGGGAAAGGACAACGTCGTGGCGGACGCACTCTCCAGACCAGCTGTCCAGGCCCTGTCCCTGGGGGTGGACTATGCAGCACTGGCGGAGGCGCAGCAGGCAGACGACGAGATGCCCAGCTACAGGACCGCAGTCTCTGGTTTGCAGATGCAGGACTTCCTCGTAGGCTCAGGTGATAGGACCCTCCTGTGTGACGTGGCTACCAGCCAATTTCGCCCCATCGTCCCGGCAGCCTGGAGGCGGCGGGTTTTCGACTCCATACACGGTTTGGCGCACCCATCTATCAGGACAACCGTCCGGCTGGTCTCCAGCAAGTTCGCGTGGCATAGACTTTGCAAGCAGGTCAGTGAATGGGCCAGAACGTGTGCGCAGTGCCAGACAGCCAAGGTGCAGCGGCACACTAAAGCCCCGCCACAGCAGTTCGAACCCACCCACTGGAGGTTCGACCACATTCATGTGGATATCGTGGGGCCCCCTACCAGTGTCCCGAGGAGCGCGGTACCTCCTAACTATGGTAGACTGGTTCACGAGGTGGCCAGAGGCGGTCCTGCTCACCGACACATCTGCCAATTCCTGCGCCCGAGCACTGATTGCAACCTGGGTAGCACGCTTCGGGGTACCAGCCCACATTACCTCCGACAGAGGCGCCCAGTTCACCTCCAGCCTGTGGCCAGCCTGTTGGGAATGCAGCTGCACCACACTACTGCCTACCACCCACAGTCGAACGGACTAGTGGAATGCTTCCACCGTCACTTGAAGTCGGCTCTCATGGCCTGCCTGAGAGAATTTAACTGGGTGGATGAGCTTCCCTGGGTCCTGCTTGGAATTTGTACAGCGCCCAAAGAGGATCTGCACGCCTCGTCGGCCGAGTTGGTGTACGGCGCACCCCTGGCTGTCCCGGGAGAGTTCACACCAGCCCCAAGAGGGCAGGAGGAAGAACCCGCAGCAATCCTGGACAGGCTACGCGAAAGGCTCGGCAACCTGGCCCCCGTACCGACTTCACAGCACGGATGGACCCCGACCCATGTACCCAAAGACCTGCAGAACTGTAAGTTTGTGTTTGTACGAAGGGGCGGACACCGGGCACCGCTACAGCGGCCGTACGAAGCACCGTTCAAGGTGATCAGCAACAACAGGTCCACGTACGTTCTGGATATTGGGGGGAAAGAGGAGGTTTTCACGGTGGACCGACTCAAACCAGCCCATGTGGACTTGGCGCAGCCGGTCGAGATTCAGGCACCGTGGCGCAGAGGCAGACCTCCCAAACAGAGGCTGATCCAGACTGTGGACATTGGGGGGTGTATCGCCGGTTCTGGGGGGGGGGGGGGGGGGTTATGTGGTGACCCACTTTCTGCACAGGCGAACCGACTCACAAATAGCCAGCGCGCGGGGAGAGACTTTGGTAATGCACCTCTGACGTCATTTCCGCCCGGAGAGGGCGGCTGCTGGGGATTTAAATGCCAGCGCGGCAAAGTTTGAATAAACTAGTCTCAAAACAACTTACCGACTGCGTGTCGTTATTTCAGCGCTGTGTGTAGTACATCACTACAGGTCTGTGTTTCTTTTATTCTTTTGTGTTCTTCCTTGTAAAAATTGCACAAGATGTTTCTGTGAATGGTGCTATGTGCCCATGATATTGCCTCAAGTATGCCACTGCATCTGTACTTACATGTACTTTGACAATCTCCTCAACCTTAGTCAACATGTCTACCAAGCCAAAGACATGCAGGTAAGCACTGGGAGGGCAACAATGGCACCTGGTTTGGACCACGTCTATCCAGCAGACTGTAGCATTGCCTGTAATTGCAGAATTCCTGGTCAACCCCGAGGCAGGTCTGGGGAATTCCCATTCATCCCTCAATCAGTTTGTGAGGACAACCTCTGCGAGGTCCAAGAAGCTGCCCTGCTCTCTGAGACACCCAACTGTGGCAACGGGGGCACAGTGGGTACAGGGGCAGGCCGACGAGAAGAAAGGATCCTGCTTGGGACAAGGCTGGCAGAAAAGCAGCCCCACTCGTTAACACACCACATTAAAAACAAATGCGGAGCCAGAGTCCGTTGCCCCACTCGTTAACACGTCACAGTAAAAACAAACGCGGAGCCAGAGTCCGTTGCCCCACTCGTTAAAACGTCACATTAAAAACAAACGGGGAGCCAGAGTCCGTTGCCCCACTCGTTAACACGTCACGTTAAAAACAAACGCGGAGCCAGAGTCCGTTGCCCCACTCGTTAACACGTCACATTAAAGACAAACGCGGAGCCAGATTCCGTTGCCCCACTCGTTAACACGTCACATTAAAGAAAACAAACGAGGAGCCAGAGTCCGTTGCCCCACTCGTTAACACGTCACATTAAAGACAAACGCGGAGCCAGATTCCGTTGCCCCACTCGTTAACACGTCACATTAAAGAAAACAAACGCGGAGCCAGATTCCGTTGCCCCACTCGTCAACACGTCACATTAAAAACAAACGCGGAGCCAGATTCCGTTGCCCCACTCGTTAACACGTCACATTAAAGAAAACAAACGAGGAGCCAGAGTCCGTTGCCCCACTCGTTAACACGTCACATTAAAGACAAACGCGGAGCCAGAGTCCGTTGCCCCACTCGTCAACACGTCACATTAAAGAAAACAAACGCGGAGCCAGATTCCGTTGCCCCACTCGTCAACACGTCACAGCAAAAACAAACGCGGAGCCAGAGTCCGTTGCCCCACTCGTTAACACGTCACATTAAAGAAAACAAACGCGGAGCCAGAGTCCGTTGCCTCACTCGTTAACACGTCACATTAAAGAAAACAAACGCGGAGCCAGAGTCCGTTGCCCCACTCGATAACACGTCACATTAAAGAAAACAAACGCGGAGCCAGAGTCCGTTGCCCAACTCGTTAACACGTCACATTAAACACAAACGCGGAGCCAGAGTCCGTTGCCCCACTCGTTAACACGTCACATTAAAAACAAACGCGGAGCCAGAGTCCGTTGCCCCACTCGTTAACACGTCACATTAAAAACAAACGCGGAGCCAGAGTCCGTTGCCCCACTCGTTAACACGTCACATTAAAAACAAACGCGGAGCCAGAGTCCGTTGCCCCACTCGTTAACACGCCAAATTAAAACAAACGCGGAGCCAGAGTCTGTTGCCCCACTCGTTAACACGCCAAATTAAAACAAACGCGGAGCCAGAGTCTGGTTGCAGAAATGGGTCGGGGGGTGGTTGGGGGAAATAATCTCATGGTTCCTTTTGGGAGGACCAAACCCAGGTAGTACAGGGTGGGAATTGCCTGCAAAATCCAAGACCACCGCTGGGATTACTGGCGGACTCCGGATAATAAACCAGTGTCTTGTGCTAGCCAGTTTAATCTGGATCATAGTTACAAGTGTGGAAGATACAGAAAGGTGATGGATTCTGCTGAAGAATGGGAGTCACAGGCCAGGACCGTTAAACATTCATCACTGCATTGCCTACAGATGGAATGATACACCGTTTCAGTGAACATCCCCAGCCAGGACAGCTTCTATGATCCCAGAGAGCTTGTTTAAATAACTAATTGAGGAATAATTTTGAAAGCAAGAGTATTTAACTCTGAAGCTTTGCCCCATGTATAAATGTCCTTGACAAGTAACTTCTTATTTACACTGGCATGTCTACTGCTCCCTGATCTTCATGGATGACTGACCACATTGGAGATAATTAAGATTTTGGTTGGTCCAGTTTACCCGCAAGCCCTTTGAGAATCCCATCAGGGCTCTGGGATCTGGAGACCAACACACTCAGAGCTTCATCTCCTACAGAAGAAACGATGCACTCCTGCCTTGCACACTGTGTACAGCTCAAAGCACTCCAGAGACCTCCCTGTTGCACTTTGTCACAAAGTACACTTGGTATTTACTTTCAGCTCTGCGTGCTCAGAAGTGGCAGGCCATGGGTGATGTGGATTTGTGCATAAGCATGCTCGGTGAAGCAGCCAGGGGCTTGAACGACTGCTCCGCAAGTAACACTGGGATTCAATGTCAACAGTGAACTGTTCCCACTGGTGTCAGATATTGCTGAACCACCCCTCACACGATCAGAGCACAGCCTGCAGACCGATCCTGCCCTCGCGCAAGGCTGCCACAAAGCTCACACAAATTAGTCTGATGCGCAAAACCAAAGGGTGATAGAGAAGAAACAGCTGCGGGTGTCAGGGTTGTGTGCCAGAACAGCCCGCAGAATCCAAAAAGGTGGCGAGGAGGTTACTGACGAGTCACTACTGCCCAATAGCATAGTCAACACCATATTTTACAGATGAACGCTTACAGTCCGACAGGGGGGCAGTTAAATGGACTGTGTATTCTGAGCAAACTTTTGGTCAAGTGTAGCCACTGTGGTCCAGATCACATTTGTGGAACAGCACAGCTAGTTCTGGAGTGCAGGTTTTCAATGCTGCATCCGAGACGCTGTCTCGACATGGAGCCTTAACTGAAACAGTGCAGAAAGCAATTTCGTAGCATCACTTCGAGCACAGGTGAACACATAGCAAAAGGTTTTGGAGCAAATTGATTACACACACTTTTAAAACTATTCCACAATTATTTAAAAAAAATAACAAGCAGAGAATGAAAGGCATGTGACACATCCTAGCTGGGATGTTCACTAAAACAGTGCGTTTCATTCTCTCAGGATATCATCCTACCCGAGAGAGATGCAGAGATGTCCTCTCCATGACACTGCACGTATGGCACTCACACCTTTTCCTGTGCACTGTGGTACATGTGCCAATAATAGACCAATTACCAAGAAGACGGATACAAAATAGCACTGGGTGGCTACCTGTGCTGAAGGGGACTTCATGAGGGAAGGACAGTCATGGATTCAGGCTGGCTAATTCATGTGGTCTGTACATACTGGCTGTGTGGTGAAAAAGGCATAACAGCATCTCTTTCACCTCATATGGTTGAGGAAGTTTGGTATGGGCCCCCAATCCCAAGAACATTCTACAGGGGCACAATTGAGAGCATCCTGACTGGCTGCATCACTGCCTGGTACGGGAACTGTACCTCCCTCAATCGCAGGACTCTGCATTGAGTGAGTGGTGCAGACAGCCCAGCGCATCTGTAGTTGTGAACTTCCCATGGTTCAGGACACTCACAAGCACAGGTGTAAAAAAGGATCACTGGGGACCCAAGTCACCCCAACCACAAACTGTTCCAGCTGCTACCATCTGGAAAACGGTACCGCAGCATAAAAGCCAGGACCAACAGGCTCCGGGACAGCTTCTTCCACCAGGCCATCAGACTGATTAACTCACACTGATTTGAGAGTATTTATTATAAATTACTACAATTACTCACTTAGATGAAGATGTAACGCAAGATTTTTACTCCTCACGAAGGAGGTAAGAAATAAAGTCAAATTTTGCGCATCAGACTAATTTGTGTGAGCTTTGTGGCAGCCTTGTGCGAGGGCAGGATTGGTCTGCAGGCTGTGCTCTGATCGTGTAAGGGGTGGTTCAGCAATATCTGACACCAGTGTAACACTTTACCAACAGGTTGGTATACATCTAGGGGAAAAGGAGATCCAGCCACACACCAACCCCACCTCCCGTACACGCAGGTGCTGTGGGAATCAAGTTTATGCCTTGCGCACGCACACAGTATCAAATTCACACCAGATACCGTTATGAAATACACTTTAAAGAGTTTACTAAAACTAAAAGAGTACTAGGCAATACAATATATATGAAAGAAAAGGAAAAGCAAAAGGCGCCAACTTATCAAAGTTCAGTCAGTTTAGTGCACATCGTTGGAGCTCAACCATCGAACCATTCGACCCCTCGTCGCTTGCCTCCGACCTCCACGTCTTCGCACCTGGGACCACCCCCGGTGGTCGACCGAGCAGTGTAGCGCACGTCCACCTTCCTCGGCGTCTTCCTCCCGACTCTCCCGAAAACCCGCGAAACCCCCCCCCCCCCACCCAAGCTCCCAGCCTCACAAGACAAAATAACATTCCCCATTGGTTAACAAATGAATACAATCTCCATCTCAGCAAGTCTAAAGCTAAACAACTGCAAGAGAAACACTTATCAGACAAAGAAGCATTCTTACTCTTAACAAACCAAAGAAGCCATTTTGAGTAACATACACAGGACATTGTACACCAGTGGGAACAGTTCACTGTTGACATTGAATCCCAGTGTTACTTGCGAAGCAGTCGTTCAAGCCCCTGGCTGCTTCACCGAGCATGCTTATGCACAAATCCACATCACCCATGGCCTGCCACTTCTGAGCACGGAGCTGAAAGTAAATACCAAGTGTACTTTGCACAATAGGGAGATCCCTCGAGTTGTACATTGCGGTACTGACCCGTCACAACCCAGAGGGAAGAGGTTTGTGATTTGAGCAGGAATACCTCTGCTGTAAGGAAAAACTTTTCCCATCACCCCCCCAAATCTATACCCCACAAAGTGACACCCCCTGCTCCAAGGAAACTCTCCATCCACAGCATCTTGGAGAATCTCTTCCGCACGTTCTCCAGCGCAATTGGATCCTTCCTATACCGCAGTGATCAGAACTGCACACAGGATTCCAGGGGCTGGAGCTGAAAATTCCACTTGGGATTTCTAGTCGAGCTTCAGACTTGTCTGAGCCAGTCCCACACGGAGTCCCGGTACGTACTTTCAGAGCCTCATCTCGTGAGCCAGTTAGTTTTCTCCCACTATTCAGAACCAGCGCTGGAGGCCAGCAGAGTCTGCTATCCTCTCTTGGCCGCGTGATGAATGAACTCTGTTTATTACATTACCACCCTTGCTTTCCTGACCCAGTCACAGCCCAGAGACTCCTCCAAGTTCCACGACAAATGCCGCCTTTCCAGAAAGAGACCAAGTAAGATTCCAAGAGCAGGGTCATCTCCTATCCCTGTATTCTCAGCCTGATTAACTCACTGACTCTCGTCACTGCTGCCTGTGGGAGTTGGGTGCTTACCAGTTAACCAGTGACCACAGACAAAGATTCCGCAGATGCTGCAAGTTCATAGCAACACATACAAAATGCTGGGGGAACTCATTGGGTCGGGCAGCATCAATGGAGAGGAATACAGCTGATGTTTTGGGCAGAGACCTTTCAACAGGACCAGTGAATGTACTTCCCTTTATTAACGCTGCAGGCTCCCAAACCTTTTTGTGCAGTTCCTCCTCCAGTAACCAAACCCCACTCCAGTACAGATACAAAGGAAAATTATCAGCTTGTTCTGAAACATTAACTCTGCTACTCTCTCCATAGATGCTGCCTGACCTGTAGAGCAGTTTGTTTACTGTTAATAAACAGAATCTATAATTACAAATACAAGAGGCTATCAAGGTCATTCAATCATACAATCTGGAGAAACAATCAAAACACTGGAGGTACTCAGCAGGTTCAGACAGTGAGGATCTGCTCAAGCCCAGAGAAAGGGTTTTGATCGACTACAAGTCTGTTCCCCTTTTACCTTGGCTCCATCTCCACTACCCGAAAACCTGGGGTGTAACAGCTGGAGGAACTCAGCAAGTCAGGCAGCATCTATGGAGAGGAATAAACAAGCGAAGTTTTGGGCCAAGACCTTTCACCGGGGCTGTAATTCACCCAGTCCACAACAGGTGAATGGTAAACACATGCAGTGGGTTAAAATTAAACCCAGGGAAGTGAGTACTCTGCTATTTTACTATGAAGACCAAAGAGGCTGCAGATTCTGGAATCCTGAACATAAACAAAATGCGGGGGAAAACTCAGCGGGTCCAGAAGCACCCACAGAAATAAATAGTGCATGTCGTTATTTCCGCAGGCTCTCGGCCTGCATCAAGACTGAGTGTGGCAAACACGGACAGGACTGAACCCATCTCCCCATCCTGTCTCTGCACATTCTGCTCTTCCCCACATGTCCTCCGCCGTTCTGAGTGCTTCAATTCACTGGTCACCCTCACCAGGTCAGGCTCGGAGCACTCAGCCTCCCCAACAAACATCCAACTAGCTCCCCACCACTAACCTGTGCTTACAACTACTCTCCTGTTATTCACTGCCAATCTCAGAGTGCTCTCCAGTTCTGCCCGCCTTTTCGTCGATGTGGAAAAGCCCTTTCCCCCCCAAGCACATTAAAGCAAATCCCCACCCACACCTTCAGCTCTTCATCGACACCTGCCCCGGTGCCGCTGGCTCCACTCACGCACAATTCGGTGTTTAATGATCCGCCAGCTTTGTTTATTGTCATTCAATCATACACATGTATACAGCTAAATGAGGCATCGTTGCTCTGGGGCTATGGTGTAAGACACTTTCCATGCCATACAGCACATATCTGCAACCAATTTCAGCCTGCCTGCAGATTCACCTGGACCGTCTCTGACACTCAATCTCTCCGTCTCCATCTCAGGAGACAAACTTGTCACAATATAGACTACAAACCATACCGACTCCCAGACTTGTCACAATATACACTACAAACCTCCCAACTCCCATCACTACACCACCTCCTAAGGACATCACCCCCTACTCTCAGTTTCTGTCTCCACTCAAGATGATGTTTTCTTCCTCAGGATCCCTGGGAAGTCCTTCCTTCTGGAAGCTTGGTTTCTCCTCTCCTCCTCCCCACTGATCCCTGCTCCACTCATCCCTCCCCATCACTCTCTCCCCTCCAACCACAGGAGGTGCAACATCTGGCCCTGCCCCTCCTGCTTGCCTTGCTCAGTTCTTCCAGCAACTTTAAACTTCAGCTGGTTTCACGACATCTGTTGGTGACATCAAACCCGGTTCTGATCTTTCAGGTTGGTATTTTAAGTGAATAAGATTTCGATTCTCATCGACACAACTGTCCTGGGCCACGAGCCACATTTCCGTGCACGTGCCCAATGCTGTCCAAACAGCAGCAAGGGAAACTGCGTTGATGTGGGAAAGCTGTGGCCACATCCGGACCTGCAGAAGTGTACAAGTGGAAATCCAAAGGTTACTATCCAAGTGCCTCCATTCCACTATCAGCTCGCCAATGCCCGGGCAGGGTACTCCCCATCTCGCACTCCCTTACAATCTCAGAGTCTCCCTTTCACCCACGTGTTTGCGTGCAACTCCGAGCTGCTCATTAATCCCCAGGTGTCCATGCCGTCACAGGAGGTGCAAATCCACAGAAAAGCAATGGATATTGTGCAATTGCTGTGCTTTCATTGCAGGTCCAAGCTGACATCTATACTGGAAGTTGAGAGCTAATTTGAAAGAGACAAGCAGGCTGCCCTGGAGCCACCTACAGTACATCCATGTTTAATTAAAACTGTATTAGCAGTCAGGGATTGTTCAAGCATCGCCCATACCAAGCTCCTAGATGTAACCATGACGAATAATTTGTCCCAGTCCAGCTACGTGTATGGTGCGGACAAAAATGCACAACGATACCTCTACTCTCTCTGCAGGCGAAGGATGCTGTTCCTGATGAGTCTTGACAAGTTTTATTTTAATTTTTACATCTGCATCATGGAAAGCATCCTACCTGGATGCATCGCAGCTTGGAATGGCCCACGGCTGCAAGCAATTGCAGAGAGTTGTGAGCACTGCCCCGTCCATCACACAAACCAGCCATTGGCCCAGTCTGTATTTCACATTGCCTCAGGAAAGCAGCCAATGACCCCATCCACCACAGTTATTTTCTTTTCTACCCTCTTCCATTGGACAGAAGATCCAGAAGCTTGAGAACACGTACCACTAGGCTCAAGAAGAGCTTCTACCCCAATGCTTTCACTCTTGAACAGACTTCTCACATGTTAAAAACAAGTTCTTAGTTGCCCTGTCTTTCCCAGGGCCCTTGCCCTCTGCCTGCCTGCGGGGTGGCTCAGTAGCGTAGTGATTAGCACAGGTGACCTGGGTTCAATTCCCACCACTGCCTGGAGTCTGCATGCTCTCCCCGTAACCACGTGGGTTTCCTCTGGGTGCTTAAGATTCCTCCCACAGTCCAAAGACGTACTAGTTAGTAGGTTAATTGCTCATTGTAAATTGCCCCATGATTAAGCTAGGGTTAACTTGGACGAAGTGCTGGCTGACAAGGCTCAAAGGGCCTTTTCCCACACTGCACTTCAATTTTAAAAACTTTAACACTATATTCTGCTTTTCTTCCTACTACACGAGTGTACTTAAGTTAGGATCTGTCTGGCTGCAGGCTTTTCACTCCATGTTGGGACACATGACAATAAACTGTCAGGTCATTGGGCAGTTCCCCAGTCAATCAGGTTCAATGACCAC
This sequence comes from Hemitrygon akajei, assembly GCF_048418815.1. Lineage (NCBI taxonomy): Eukaryota > Metazoa > Chordata > Chondrichthyes > Myliobatiformes > Dasyatidae > Hemitrygon > Hemitrygon akajei. The sequence goes on from NC_133128.1 coordinate 88,146,125, forward strand.
CCCCTTACTACTGACTCTGATTTAGTGTACATAACTTCTGCTCTAACTATCATCCCCCCTCTGCACTCTTGCGGAAACCACCAATTTCTCACTGGGTGAAATTGGCATGGCTGCTGTGACTAAGTTTACTTACGACTTGTGCCAAGGGCCATTCACAGTGAGTCACAGGCCAATCTGATTGGTTGATAACAGGAACTCTGAACTGGGCTACAGAACTGCTGTTAGCCTTTCACAGCGACCGTACTCTCCTCACACTGCCAGCTCGTAAGCTGCTTTAATACAATCAAATATCTGACACTTCAAAACTGCCCAGCGCTGTACTGTATAATGTTAGCCATTACAAAAATGGAATGCATAAAACAGAATCAACCTTAGCCAAAACACAATTAAAGAAAACAAAACCCTCTTACACCAGAGACTCATTTAAGCAGGGAGCTGACAGAACCTGCAACGGATCAGAAAGCTGATCCCTAGGATGAGGAGCTGAATGAAGAGCAGAGCTGACAGAAAAAAAAGACAACACATTCCAGGCTGAAGTGATCTTGATCAAGTATAACAGCATGCCACAGTTTGTCATGAAGAGACAGAGTGGGGAAGGAACTGCTGGCAACAGATCCCTCTGCCGCCACCCTATCCCAAGCCGAACTGATTAACTGTTTGACAATACAAGCAGAACAAGACTCCGGGCAGGAGGGCTTGGGACACCGACTGAGGTAACTGCACATTCAGAAACAGTTGGCCGCACACGGTAATCAGCATCACAAAGCGTGGGGAAAGTCAGTGACTTGTGGGCTCAGACGGTACAAGGACAAGATAGTGTTGCAAGCATCTAGCCAACACTAATTGAAACCCTACTTGCTGGTTTCACTCGGAGAGATGTGTTATATTGAGCCACTACTTAATACACAATAAACTACCTTCCACACTCTCACAGGGGTAGCCAAGGAACATTTCATACAGGGTTAATCTGAGCCCAATGGCAACTTAAAAAAAAATCAAGGCAATCAGTGTCTTAAAAATGTGCTCCAAGCATGAACACATTTCCACACGCACACACACACACACTACATGACAGACACCATGTTAATGGAAAGGTTGCAAGTATACACACCCAAGAATCCAGAGCCAAGACAACAGCAGCAGTCAGTGTTCCTCGACTCTCGCCCTCTCAAGGCAATAACCTCGCTGAAGCCACAATGTGAGGGGTGCTGACCGCTGCCCAAAGATCCACCGTTGCCAGCAGGTCACAAGAACCACCCTGCACGGTTTCGCTTCCCTGTAAGCACTTGTCTCGCACACTCAGCCATTCTGCAATACATCACTGCTCAGATTTAATTAACAAATGACTCCCATCCTTCCACGTGCGAGCAGCTTTTAAGAGATGCAGGCAGCCTTTGAGTGCTAGTCACTTCTGCTATCTGGAGTCCCCTGCTGGTTCACGCAGCTATCAAACAGCCCAGGCACACGGGCTCCACACAGCTACCCATCATTTAACCCAGATGACAACACCAATCAGCCCCTCGTGTAATCAACAGTTACTTACTGTAGACCTTGCCCCCACTGGCATCTCCTCCAGAATCTACTGTAACTTGCAACAGAGGCTGGCAGCTTCCGGTTTCCATAATGACATCACGGGATCAGAGGCTGAGCCTGATAAATGTCTGTCAGATCAGCTGTCTTCAGACAGAATGGTACCAGGTTGGAGGGAATGAGTGGCATTCTCCCTCCCAGAAATGAGTGAGACCACAGGGAGCAGGGTCTTACTGATGACAGGAATTTATTTTTGGCTTTCCAGCATCTGCACCTTTTGGCCTTCAGTACGGTTGACATTCAACAACTGCCCAATCGAATCAGAGGCTGTCAGCTTTCCCACTGGCATTCTATCAAGATGGATGCCGAGGATGATCCATGATGGGAATTCTTTTGTCAGAAAGGAGGGCACATGACATCCGACCTCTCTCCTTCCCCCCCCCCCCCCCCCCAGTACTACAACTAACCAATCTCAGGTTTCTAGAATCTGCACAATTTTGTATTCAGCAGCTGGCACAGAGGTCATACAAAGAGGCTACCCAAATCTCACCAGGTTTGGGTGTCTGACATGACAGGTACCCGTGAACACGAGCCATGATACAGGGGCAGGAAACAATTTTTTTTTAAAGTTTCAAATGCTGGGGATTAAAAAAACAGAACTGAATATACTCATTGGCCACAAATGCAATGCCAAACTAATTAAACCCAGTAATTTATACTCAAACAAACTTCTTCCTACACAACATCCATATCCCGCTATGCTCCACACATAGCTCCTTAAACAAGTCCATCCACCACCACCCCGGCAATACATTCTGGCCACCAACCATTCCGTAAAATAAAAGTAGCTTGCCCCTCAGAGCACCTTCAGACATTCTCCCAATCGTTTTGGAAGTGTATCTCTAGTGTTAGACATTTCAGCCCTGGTTACAGCGGTCTAACAGCTTCAGCACATCTTCAGGAAGAGGAACTTCGAATGCGGGACCCCTCATCACAGCAAGGCAGCAGTCTAGCTGCAGGATGGATGTGGCTAGAACAAGCATCAGGTCAAGGTACTAAGGCTGTGTAGTTTGCAGCTCACGTGATCCTGATCCTCAGCAGATCAGATAGGGGATGGCATACAGCTTCCTCATACAGACATCAGGGCAGCTCCAGTGAACTGCTCCCAAGGAGAGAATGCAAATTAGAAGCTGTGCAAGACTACGCCGTTTCGTCAGTGAATGGCCCGTTTGCCCGGACGCCACACTCCTCCCTCTCCGGCCGAGGAAGATCCCACGTGTAACTGCACAACAGACGCACTGCCACTAGATGGCAGCAAGACTCGCGGCTCGGCGCCGCCACGCCAAACTCCGGAGATGGCCAATTAAGCCGGAACTGTGGCAGTTCCACGCTTGCAAAGTACTCGCTGTTTATTTTTATACAAAAAGAAAAGCACTAAAGGAGTGCATGGTTCAAGAAAAGCCCAGACATTCGTTCGGCACTTTGATACACGGGGCCATTTTTAAAGCTACCGGCTGCTTGGATGCCGTTGTTACGGATCTGAGGGGTTTAACCGCCCGGCTCCCGAGTAAAGACCTTAGCAATGAAGAAAATAATCGTAGCACACCGCACGGACAACACATGCAACATGCAGATGCCCCAGTTTGCGACCTACCTGCTGCCATTACAGACTGCCTTGCTCTCTGCTGACTTGTGCGCCGCGCTGTTCATCAGCCCTTTCAATCACTTTACACGCCGGGATGGAGTGATAGACCGGCGGGCTTGGGTTGCAATTGGCAGGATGGAGAAACACCTGGTTTAATCTACGAGACAAAACAGCAAATGTTAACACCCGGAACCTCTCCACCACTGTAGGCACACACACGCAAACACATACCACAATTTGCTCAGATAACTTCCAGCTCCCTTGCAAAAATCCAAAACAGATAGAGGAATAAATCTGAATTTCTTTCACGAGGGCTGAATCCCTTAGGAGGCGAGTGAGTGCCTTCTGTGCTCTTCACCACCCTCACCCCTTCCCTCCCTCCTCTGCTAAGTCCTCCTACAACTGTGCTCCGGCATGTCTAACCTTCTCCCGCTCTGAGACGATGCCATTTAAGTAGTCGTCAGCTATTTTACCTTGGGGATCCCGTGTCTTATCAGTGTTGTAACAGCCCAGCCTTTTGCTTTCTGTCACAATCGGAGCTTTAACATTTAAAGCTACACGCACCGTCAATTTTTTTCCCTTTCGTTGAAAACCAACTTCTCTCTTCCCCCCTCCCCATCCCCGCCCCCGAGACAAAGCTCGTGAATCCTTAAAAGAGACAAAGAAACAAAAAGCAGGGAACATCGCTGTTCGTGTTCCACCGCCCTCCTCCCTCCAGCGAGGAATGCTGAATAATTTATAGACATTCCTATATTGCTTTCCCGTGGCATTTTGTTTCATTCTCCCTTCAAAGAGACTTGACACGGAAAGTAAACAGGAGCCATTAAAGCCTCTCGCCCTGAAGGAGGCTAACACAGATTTCCAACATGTGCAGGATTTTGCTTTTGGTGATCTTTAATTAGAGGGCAGCCCAGAGGCTCAGCAGGTGCAGAACTACCAGGTCAGTGAGTCCCCAGACTGGATGTCCCTATCAGCAGAAATCTCAAGGCGTGCTTCCCCCCCCAGCACCATAGGTCTGCCAGCCAGCGAGTCCAAAGTTCGGGGCCTGGAGCTCGGAGCCCTGTCATCGGTAAGCCTGGGGTTTGGGATCAGTTCATCAGCTGGTCCAGGGACCAACGCTGGACACTGAAGCCCGAAGGTCAACTGCAAGTCCAGAAGTCAAAGCCTGGTGGTGGAAGCCCTGGATCTGCAAGTGGAGGGTCCACCGGGGCGCTCGAAGGCCTGCAGTCCATGAGTCCACTGGAGGCGGGAAGCCTCTTCTGGGCTTGAAGGGCTGTCTGTGTGTGAAAACGGGTTTGTTCTGCCTGCGTGGTGGGTACGCTATGTTAGCGTCAGAATCTGTGACGACACTTGTGAGCCAGCACAGGCTCAGCTTGTGTTAGTTGCTAACACAAACGATGCATTTCGGTGTGTGTATGTGAATTGAGTTGAATCGACTTTATTACTTACGTCCTTCACGTACGCGAGGAGTACAAATCTTTACGTTACGTCTCCGTCTCGTGATAAGTAAGTGAATCAGAGTGATCCGGGTCAGATCATGACCTCTGGAGTCTGCATGCTCTCCCTGTGACTGCACAGGTTTCCCCCAGAATCTCGCGTTGTCTCCCACAGAAGTTAGCTGGGTATAGCAGACATGAGAGACTGGAGGTGCTGGAATCTGAACAGCATCTGTGGACCAAAATGGACGGTCAATATTTCAGGATCTATATGAAGGTTCTTGACCCAGAACACTGACGGTCCATTTTCCCTCCACAGATGCTGCCTGACCTGCTGAGTTCTTCCACATCATATAGGTTGCTCCCATGTGTAGCAGAATTTGGGGAGAGTTGAACTGATTCTGAGGAGAATAAAATGGGGTTAGTATCGATGATTGGCGTGGCTGAAGGGCCTATTCCTGTGCTGTCAGATTCATCACTAAGCCACTCATTCGCTTTTCCCAGAATTGCCAGTTTGATATCAGGGCAGCTCTGGTGAATTACCCCCATCAGAGGCAAAATGTTTCTGAACAAGCAGAAATGGAACATTCATCTCGCTGGCAGAGACTCGCTACAGGTGCTAGAACAGCAATTTAACTTCAAATTATTGAGTCACTCGCACATCTGGGATGCATGGACTGGTCGATCAATGGTCTCCTCAACCAGTCTGACTGAGAAACCTCACACAGCAAGTAAACGTTGGAATATATAATTCAGTAGAAAGTCAGGCACAGAAAGCCAACTAAAGAGAGGGGAAAAGAAAAGAAAGATGAGGTTAAGAGAAGGCCAAAATAAACAATAACTATTAATCTTAGCTTTCAAAGAAATTGTCTATTAAGTTAAGGTCAAGTTTATTGGCATCAAAGACGATTGATTTTGATGAATTAAAGAGTGAGTGAAAGAGACTTTACACTGGTAAAAGTTACGTTTGAATGTCAGACAGATTGTTCAGCAATTTCCTTCTGAATGGACATGATCTAATGTTCCAGCTGTGTCTGGTGGACATGGGCTGTAACTCAAGGCCTCTCATGTATTTTATCGCCGGGTCTGCCAGCAAGGGTTACGGGGGTACAAACTTTATAAAGGAGATAGTGATTCCAGATCTCCACACGTAACCTCAGATGCGGATGGTCAGAGCCGTTGCCTGATTTACACCATCGCAACGGGGAGCCTGATTGCCCCACCACCTTCTTGCCACAAATTCCAGACCAGCGATTGTGTCGTCTCAGATAGGACTGGTATTGCACCCTCCTGCGAACTCCAGCTTTCATTTGTCCTGTAGCCGGACTTTTGAGGAAGGAATTAACTGACAATAAACTCCATACCTTGCACTGATGCACCTGGGATAGGTTGGGCTCATTATTAAGCTGCAGAGAGAGAGAGGAACCCTTGTGATTTGGTTCAGCCATGAATTGCAATATTGAATCAGCTGTGTTAATGATATGGATGGTCACTATTTGCACACAACAGCTGAGGCAGGGCAATCAGTGCTGGCCTTACCGGGAAGATCCAAAGCCAGATTATCTGTGCTGCCCCAATGCCAAGCAGTGAGACTCTCATAGAAACTTGGAAAACCTACAGCACAATACAGGCCCTTCGGCCCACAATGCTGTGCCGAACATGTACTTACTTTAGAAATTACCTAGGGTTACCCATAGCTGTCTATTTTTCTAAGCTCCATGTACCTGTCCAGGAATCTCGTAAAAGACCCTATCTTATCTGCCTTCACCGCTGTCACCAGCAGCCCATTCCTCGCACTCACCACTCTCTGCGTAAAAAACTTAACCCTGATATCTTCCAAGCACCTTAAAACTGTGCCCTCTCATGCCAGCCATTTCAGCCCCGAGAAAAAGCCTCTGACTATCCACACGATCAATGCCTCTCATCATCTTGTACATTTCTATCAGGTCACCTCTCATCCTCCATCACTCCAAGGAAAAAAGGCCAAGTTCACTCAGCCTATTCTCATAAGGCATGCTCCCCAATCCAGGCAACATCCTTGTAAATCTCCTCTGCACCCTTTCTATGGTTTCTACGTGCTTCCTGTAGTGAGGTGACCAGAACTGAGCACAGTGGGGTCTGACCAGGACCTCAAACAGGAGTACTTATTATTAAGGGGTACAGCCACCGGGGTACTCTCTAGTATCTGACTCCTGCCCATCTCTCTCCTGACTGTTACCCACTTCTCTGTCTCCCGAGGCTCCGGTGTGACTACCTGTTTGTAACTCCTCTCTATCACCTCCTCACTATCCCTGACTAAGCGAAGGTCATCGAGCTGCATCTCCAGTTCCCTAACGTGATCCCTAAGGAGCTGCAGCTCAACGCACCTGGCGCAGATGTGGTCGTCCGGGAGGCTGGGAGTACACCTGACACCCAGTACAGAACACCGGCTTCACACGCATACTTAGTATTCCTATTCTTCACAAGTAACTTCCATCGCCTCGACCCATTGAGCCAGAGCTCTCCTACTCTCTCTCCCTCTACTCTAACACCAGCTCTATAAAGCTGTCTTCTTTTTAAATTCTTCCCGCCAGACTCGCTGATGTCCATGTGCCTTGATCAAACCGCTGAAGAAAAAACACACTCCTTTCAAATTCTTCCTGCTGGTCTAACTCACTGACGTCCACGCACCTGTGCAGTCATGCCTCGATCTCGCTTGGTCTCCTGTTACACTGGTTCACTGTTACACCCCATGATTGTCAACCCTAGTTCCAAGTCCCCAGCTGAGGTCTCCACACATCTACTCAAACACCGTCCATAAAGTTCACCAACAGCAAGCTAGCTTATTCCCCGATGGTTAAATATGGACTGTATATTTCTAAGTGTGTGTGTGTTTGTAATTCCAGTTCTTAAACAGAATTCTAACAAAGATGAAGGTCTCGCTCTAAGTATTGTAAACAAGGTGAGACAGCAGAAACCTGATTGGATGAGGACTGACCAATCAGGAGGGATGAATGACGGGGATATAAATACCATTGGACTAGATGTGCTGAGACATCATCCCTATTGAAGATGGCAGAGTTTATCATCAAAACGTTAGTTAAAGTTGATAGCTGTACCCGGCTGGAAGAACGAGAAGAGATTATCTCTCTGTTCATCAAAGCTTTTCACTGCTTGATGTGTCCTACCCCTATCTGATTGCCCAAAATTCATCATCTCTTGATTTACCAGAATTAAATTCCATCTGCCAACACTCTGCTCAACTTTCCATCAATGCACAACTCCAGAAGTCTCCTTGTCCTGTTTTATGTTCCTGTAATACAATTTGCAGACTCTGACTGAGTCCCTCAGGGGCTGCAACTGGCCTCCGGTGCGGTGTGTACATCTCCCCGTGCTGCGCTTCCCTCGCTCGCTCGCACGCCAGGTGTGGTCGGAAAGGCGGGTTGACCGGCTGCTGTAAAACGTGTGAGTGTTGAGGACAATTGGAGGAACTGGGGAAAATGGGAGTGCAGTGTTTGGTGGTGGGGGGAGGTATGTGGTACAGGGAAATTAGACGAGGGGGAATGTTCTGTGAGCCAGCATTGGCATGCTGGACAGAATAGCCAATTCTAGAAACATAGAAAACCTACAGCACAATACAGGCCCTTCGGCCCACAAAGCTGTCCTTAACTTAGAAATACCTCGGGTTACCCATAGCCCTCTATTTTTCTGAGCTCCATATACCTGTCCAGGAGTCTCTTAAAAGACCCTGTCATATCCACCTCCATCACTGTTGCCGGCAGCCCATTCCATGCACCCACCACTCTCTGCATAAAAAAACTTATCCCTGACATCTCCTCAGTACCTACTTCCAAACACCTTAAAACTGTGCCCTCTTGTGCCAGCCATTTCAGCCCTGGGAAAAAGCCTCTGACTATCCACACGATCAATGCCTCTCATCATCTTGTACATTTCTATCAAGTCACCTCTCATCCTCCATCACTCCAAGGAAAAAAGGCTGAGTTCACTCAACATATTCTCATAAGACATGCTCCCCAATCCAGGCAACATCCTTGTAAGTCTCCTCTGCACCCTTTCTATAGTTTCCACATTCTTCTTGTAGTGAGGTGACCTGAACTGAGCACAGTACTCCAAGTGGGGTCTGACCAGGGTCCTATATAGCTGCAACGTTACCTCTCAGCTCTTAAACTCCAACCCACAATTGATGAATACCAATGAACCGTATGCCTTCTTAGCCACAGGGTTAACCTGCATAGCAGCTTTGAGCGTCCTATGGGCTCAGACCCCAAGATCCCTCTGATCCTCCACATTGCCAAGAGTCTTACCATTAATACTACATTCTGTCATCATATTTGACCTACCAAAATGAACCACCTCACCCTTATCTGGGTTAAACTCCATCTGCCACTTCTCTGCCCAGTTTTGCATCCTATCGATGTCCCACTGTAACCTCTGACAGTCCTCCACACTATCCACAACACCCCCAACCTTTGTGTCATCAGCAAATTTACTAACCCTACAAGTAAATATGAGCTTCGACAAACAGAGGGCTATGGGGTAGGGAAATTCTAGGCAGCTTCTAGAGTAGGCTACATGGTTGGCAGAGCATTGTGGGCCGAAGGGCCTGTAATGTGCTCTAGGTTTTCTCTGTTCTGTGTTCTAAATGTGGAGGTGACTGGACACAGACAGTAGTGTACACCGTCTTCCTGTGCTTTCTCCAGGTGCTGTGGTTCCCTCCCAGATCCCAGAGACATGAGGGTTGGTAGGTTAAATGGCCACTATAAAAAATCTTCTCTGTGCTAGTGAGTGATAAAATCTGACAGCAGTTAATGGGAATGTGGAGAGAATAAAATGGCATTGGTGTAAATGGGTGGCTGATGGCCAGCACAGGCTGGCACAGGTCTGTGTTTGTAGCCGTGATTCTATGATGATTAATGCCAGCCTTGCCACTGTCATTCGCAGTCGGCTATGGGCAAAGTGCTTACCCTATCTGATTCACAGCTAGCGGCCCCTGCTAATGATCGCAGCCATCCTGGTCTTTCTCTCCCCACCTGTCTTGCTCATCCAAACACTCACCATCTCCTACAGTCCCCCTCAACACACTGACCAACGGCAGGAGAACATTCAAGGAAGTACATTCGCACACCTCAGTCCAGTTCTAGCCTGCAAGCTGGGGAAACACTCGGGGCAGAGGGACAGAGGAGTACGAGTACCTCGTTCCCTGAAGGGAATAGATAGACAGAATGGTGAAGAAGGCCTTCATCAGTCAATGCACTGAGAATCGAAGGTGAAATGTTTCATTGCAGTTTAGAGGAGCCTGGTGAGGCTGCGTTTGTAAATATCAGAGATTCTGAAGATGCTGAGCAATATTTGCTGAGTCTTCACAAAGAAAAAATGTCTGGCAGGAGGTAGGTCCCACACCACCAGGTTCTGGAGCAGCTATTACCTACATCCTTCAGGATCCTGAATTGGCATGGATAACTTCACTCACCACAGAATCTATGACCTGTACTCTCACTTTCAAGGACTCTTTCCAACTCAGTATTTCCAACGGCCAAAGGGTCTCAGCTCGAAATGTCGACTGTACTTTTTTCCATAGATGCTGCCTAGCCTGAGTTCCTCCAGCACTTTGTGTGTGTGTTGCTTGGATTTCCAGCATCTGCAGATTTTCTCTTGTCAGTATTTTTTCACAGACTGGCTACTTTCTACGTGGTAGTTCATCAGTCTTTGTTTAAGTATAGTTTTTTTGTAATATTTTACTATATTTCTTTTTTTCTTATAAATGCCGTCAAAAATCTGAATCTCAGGGTAGGGTATGGTAACATATATGGGTTTTGAGAATAAATTTACTTAGAACTTTGAGTTCCTCCATCATTTTTGCTGTGTTGTTTGGAAAGTTGTGGTCAGTTCTGATCACCCTGCTGTAAGAAAGAGTGCAGATATTTATGAGGGTGTTTGCAGGAGGTGAGGAACTGAGTTATGGAGAAGGTTGGGACTTTATTTATTGGAGTGTAGGAGAAAGAGGAGTGATCTTAGAGCTGTGTAGTATCATGAGGGGCATAGATAGAGTGAACGTGCACAGTCTTTTCCCCTAGAGTTATGCAATGAAGAACTAGAAGACATAGGTTTAGGATCAGTACGGAAAGATTTAATAGGAAACTTGAGGGGCAACTTTTTCACCCAGAGGGTGGTCAGTATATGGAATGAGATGCCAGGGGAAGTGGTTGAGGCATGTGCATTAAAAACATTTTAAAAAGGTACTGTTTACATCATTAGCCACTCATTTACATTAATGCTCCTCTGACAACACCTTCCATACTATGATCTCTACCAGCCAGAAGGGCAGCCAAAACATGGGAACAACAGCTCATGGAAGTTGCTCTTCAAGCCTCACACCATCTTCACTTGGAAATATATCACTTCCTTCAGCGTCACTGGGTCAGGATCCTGCGACTCCTGCCTGGATAGCATTGTGTGTATACCAACATCTCAAAGGTCAAGAAGGCAGCTCACTTCCACCTTCTCATGCAACGTAGAACATAAAACCAGTACAGCAAATTAATCACATGCTCTTGATCTTGATCAAGGCCTAGTTCAGTCGGGTCCTCCCTACATTCATGACACTTCACACACTCTGGATCTTTTCATGGATTTCCAGTGCCCTGGCCCCATCATCTTAATTTTGCCATGGATGGCCAGTCACTCTACACTTCCATCCCCACTAGGAAGGCCACTTTTTTTTTGGACACCAGACCTAACCAGTTCCCCTCCCCACCACTTTCCTCCACCTGGTGGGACTTGTCTCCCTCTAAATAATTCTCCTTTGGCTCCTCCTACTTCAAACAAAAGGGTGTAGCCACGGGCACTCGCTTGGGTCCCAGCTATGCCTGCCTGTTGTCGGTTACGTGGAATAGTCTGTGCTCCAAGCCTACACTGGTGGCCATCCCACACTTTTCCTACACTACATGGACAACCGCACTGGTGCTGCTTCCTGCACCCATGCTGAACTCATCGACTTCATCCACTTTGCCCCCAACTTCCACCCGGCCCCCAGATTCACCTGGTCCATTTCTGACACGTCCCTTCCCTTTCTCAAACTCACTGTCTCTGTCTCTGGAGACAGCTTATCCACCAATGTCTATTATAAACCAATGGACTCTCACATCTACCTAGACTACACCTCAACCCACCCTGCTGCTTGTAAAAATGCCATCCCCTTCTCTCAGTTCCTCTGTCTTCACCACATCTGCTCCCAGGATGAGGCTTTTCATTCCAGAATGAAAGAGATGTCTTCCTTTTTCAAAGAAAGGGGCTTCCCTTCCTCCACCATCAACGCTGCCCTCAACCGCATCTCTCCCATGTCACGCACGTCTGCTCTCACTCTGTCCTCCCACCACCCTACCAGGGATAGGGTTCCTCTTGTCCTCACCCACCACCCTACCAGGGATAGGGTTCCTCTTGTCCTCACCTACCACCCCACCAGGGATAGGGTTCCTCTTGTCCTCACCTACCACCCCACCAGGGATAGGGTTCCTCTTGTCCTCACCTACCACCCCACCAGGGATAGGATTCCTCTTGTCCTCACCTACCACCCCACCAGGGATAGGATTCCTCTTGTCCTCACCTACCACCCCACCAGCCTCCATGTCCAGCAATAATTCTCCAAAACTTCCACCACCTCCAACAGGAGCCCACCACCAAGCACATCTTTCCCTTTGCCCCACTTTCTGCTTTCCGCAGGGATCTCTCCCTACACGACTCCCTTGTCCATTCATCCCTCCCCACTGATCTCCCTCCTGGCACTTATCCTTGCAAGTGGAACAAGTGTTATACCGGCACCTACCTCTCCTCCCTCACCACCATTCAGGGCCCTAAACAGTACTTCCAGGTGAGGCGACACTTCACCATGAGTCTGTTGGGGTCACATTCTGTGTTCAGTACTCCTGGTGTGGCCTCTTGTATGTCAGTGAGACCCGACGAGAGACTGCTTCGCCGAGCATCTACGCTCCATTCGCCAGAACAATTGGGATCTCCCAGTGGCTATTCATTTTAATTCTGCTTCTCATTTCCATTCTGATACGTCCATCCATGGCCTTCTCCACTGTCATGACGACGCCACATTTAGGTTAGAGGAACAACACCTTATATTCCGTTTGGGTAGCCTGCAACCTGATGGCATTGATTTCTCAACCTTCCGGTAATACCCCCACACCCCTCCTCCCCTTCACCATTGCCCATCCCCTTTTCCCACTCTCACCTTATCTCTTTGTCTGCCCATTGCCTCCCTCTGGTGCTCCTCCCCCTTTTTCTTTCTTCTGTGGCCTTTTGTCTCTCTCACCAATCAACTACCCAGCTTTTTACTTCACCCCTCCCCCTCCAAGTTTCACCTATCGCCTGGCATTTCTCTCTCCTCTCCCCTCACCTTTTAAATCTACTCCTCAGTTTTTTTTTCTCCCGTCCTGTCGAAGGGTTTCGGCCCAAAATGTTGACTGTACTCTTTTCCGTAGATGCTGCCTGGCCTGCTGAGTTCCTCCAGCATTTTGAGTGTGTTGATCAGTACAACTAATCATTTGGACAACTGTGTTGTGTCAAATTAATTGAGTTAATGACATCTAATCCTTTCTGTTTGCACATAGCCCATATCGCTACCTTCTCTGCATGTTCATATACCTATCTATGAGCTTCTGAAATGCCTCTCTTGTGTCCCCACCATCCAGGTGACCACTCTCTGTGTAAAACATGAGTTTTACCTTCTCCTCTCACCTTAAGTATATGCCCTCTAGAATTAGACATTCCAACCCTGCAAAAAAGATACAGTTGTCCACTCTATCTATGCCTCTCATAGCTTTGTAAGTTTCCTCCCTGCCTCATTTGTCTTAGCTCTGCTTACAGGGTGCAGCCTCCTAATCCGTGCAGCATCCTGATATACCTCTTCTGCAGCCCCTTCAACATCCTTCCCATACCGGGGCAATTCTCATGGACAATCAACTGTTGGCTCGGCCTGCAAGCCCCACATCCCCTGAATGAATAAAAGAAAATTCTGGGCGATGTGGTATGATTTGAATTGTGGTCATGAACCGAGGAGTCTGGTGGAAATATGTTGGAATGAAGAAACCAGGGGTCCAGGAGCCGGTGCTCGTCAGGGATCAGAGGGGAGAGGGTCACTAACTTTAAATCACGTGGCTTTATCAAATGAGAGCATCTGCCCTTCGACCAGCAAGCAACTGCATCACCAAAAAGGCACTGCAACGCCTCTTACTTCTTCAAAGTTTGCACATGTTTGGCATGTCGTTTAAAATGCTGACAATAATCACAGTGAAGACTGGTTGCGTTTATGGCCTGGTATGGAAACGCCAAGGCCCAAGAGTGGAAAAGCCTACAAAAGGTGGTAAATACAGCTCATGTCCATCAGACGGAACGCCCTGCCACCACTGGGCACATCTACAAGGAGCACTGTGACAAGAAAGCAGCGTCCATCTTCAGAGACACCCGCCATCCGGGCCGTGCTCTCTTCTCGCTGCTGCCATCGGGCAGAGGTACAGGAGCCTCGGACCCCACACCAGCAGACGGGGAATAATTATTGCCCGTCAACCATCAGGCTGCCAAACCAGCATGGGTAGCCTCACTCAGCTCAACACTGAGCTGATTCCACAACCCATGGCCTCATTGATTTCAAGGCCTCTATCATTCATGCTCTCTGTATTACTTACTTGTTTATTTATTACTTTTCTTTGTATTTGCCCCGTTTGTCTTCTTTTGCTCAATGTTTGCTTGTCAGTCTTTGATCGTGGTTTTTCATTGGTTCTATTGAATTGCGAACGCCTGGAAGGAAGTGGGTCTCAGGGTAATATCTACCTACTTTAATAATAAATTTACTTGGAACTTTGAACAGTTGTGTATCAGAAAAGCAGGCATCCAATTCTTCCATTCCCAGAGCCTTTAAATGCAATCTAATCATGTGTTTTTTTTTGTGAAGTTAGTTATTTCAAAGGCTGTGAGAGAAACGATTTTGATGTGAAGCTGAGGAGAATCCTTCTGACACACAGGGCTGCAAATGTATTTGATGGTGTCAGTGTTGAAGGGAAACAGTCGCAAGCCCCATTGAACATTCTGCAGTCAGTTGTCCTTTGATGTGTCTGTGAATCCATAGCAACTTTGAAATGAAAGTGTAGAGAAGAGCTACCAAAAAGCATGTAAAACACAGCCTGCACAATTTGAGAGCAGACAAAGAAGACAAATAACGGGAAAATCTGTAATGTTGGCAAACAAAAGATGAGAAATTAATATCAATAAGAGAGAAGGTACAAACTGGGACTCTTGGCCTGTGATGGGATGGATATAAATGATTTAGACACAGGTTTTGTTCAAACCTGTACTTTGTACACTTTGCATGTTCAAGGCCAGGATTGCAGTATTTGCCATTGTGAAGCAAAACAGTCTCTAAACCTACAGGGAGAGATTATATATTCCTTCTGGATATTCCCCAGAGTTCTCAGTTCTCAGTACAGCCCAAGGCCAGATCAAAAGGCATTCAAGCCTACTCTGCCATTCCTGGCTCACCATACCCTCAGTCCAGGCACTCACCTTGACTCCCCAACTTAGAAACGGTCTTGGTTTATTATTGTCACACGTATCAAGTTATTGAAGAAAAAAATCTGTTGTTTTCAGGACAGATTATTCCACACATAAGTAGACTGAGGTGTGAAAAGGAAGACCGAGTCGAATATGGTGATGTAGCTGCAGACAAGTGCAGTGTAGATAGACAAATATCAAGTGCAGTGGACACAACAAAGTAGGTTGAAATCACAATTTCGTTTTTAGCATTGGAGGTCCATTCAAGTGTCTGATAACAGTGGGCTAGAAGCTCCCATTGAGTCTGGAGGCCCAAACTCTCAAGTTTTGATATCAATACACACAAAATGCTGGAGGAACTCAGCAGGCCAGGCAGCATCTATGGGAAAGAGTAAAGAGTCGATGTTTTGGGCTGAGACCCCTTATCAGGCCAAATGAAGAGTCACAGCCTGAAACACTGACTGTTAACTTTTTCCCATCGATGCTGCCTGGCCTGCTGAGTTCCTCCGGCATTTTGTGTGTGTCGCTCGGATTTCCAGCATCTTCAGGTTCTCTCAAGTTTTTACATCTTCTGCTTTATGGGAAAGGGGAGAAGAGAGATGCTCAGGGTGGGAGAGGTTCCTGAGGCTGCTTTCCTGAGGCATGGGGTAGAATATCATTGCCTTACAAAATCTAGCAACCTCCAAGGGTGAGGTGTGAGATAAACCCAGCTTCAGCATCGTTGAAGGGAATATCCCAGTTGTCCACCTGCTATAGTTTCCCGATATCACTCTAACTTGAGTTTGAAGGTTAGGTCTCCCTGCTCTGCCACCTCATCCCCCCCCTCCCCACCTGCTGCAGCCTTGTCCAGTGTACACAACCCCGTTTCTACTCAACAAGGCTTTGTCACTAGCTGCTCTGATAGGAAGGATGCTCAGTGCCAGTGGCCAAATCATATTACATGTGTCTGAGTTGAAGGCTTTGCAGCATTGTTCTGTGGCCGGTGAAAGTCAGGAAACAGTAAAAGCTGGAGGCCTGAACTGCTGCAAACACTGAAGCAGGTCAGGCAGCATCCATGGAGAGAGAAACAGTTTATGTTTCAGGTTGTTGGCCTATAAGCAAAGCTGGGAAAGTATACGTATTCCTTATATTCCATCTGGGTAGCCTCCAACCTGACAGCATGAACATCAATTTCTCAAACTTGTTCCCTCCCATCTCCTTCACCATTCCCCATTCCCATTTCCCTCTTTCACCTCATCTCCTCACCTGCCCATCACCTCCTTCTGGTGCTCCTCCCCCTTCCCCTTCTTCCATGGTCTTGTACCCTCTCCTAGCAGATTCCCCCTTCTCCAGCCCTTTAACTCTTTCAACAATTGACTTCCCAGCTCTTTACTTCACCCGTCCCCCAGTTTAACCTATCACCTACCATTTTGTATTTCTTTCTCCCCTCTCCCTACTTCCTGCTCTGACTTCTCATCTTTTTTCCTCCAATCCTGATGGAGGGTCTCGGCCTGTAATGTTGATGGCTTACTCTTGTCCATAGAAGCTGCCTGGCCTGCTAAGTTCCTCCAGCATTTTCTGTGTGTTGCTTGAGAGATCAAGCTTGTTGAACAGGGGAGTGCTGTGATGGGGCGGAGTCTGTGATTGCCTGGGTAACACAATCCTTTCAGTGCTGTCTGGTTCATTGATTTTTCAACCACAATGAAATCAATCTTTTCACCTGAACAACTGTGATCATGTGCATCTCCTTTGTTCTCCCCTTGGTTTCCCCTTTTTCCAGCTCTGACGGAGGGTCTTTAACTAGAAACACGAGCTCTGTTTCTCCTTCCACAGGTGCTGCCTGACCTGCTGAGTATTTCTGCCATTCTGTCTTTGCAGACTTGGGCAGTTGTAGCATGACAACTACCTCTCACGGCTCATTTGCTCGACCTTAGCGGGAACTGACCCAATAATGTTGAAGAAATATTTGTGCTTTATGTAAATTATTATGTAATTGGTTTATTATGTGGCCATTGTACATTGCCCTTGTGCAAAGATAAGGAGAATATAAAGATTAGAGTATAACATGGGCCTGGTGTCGGATTGGTGTTAGTGAATGGATGCTTGACGTTTAGCATGAACTCGACAAGCTGAAGGCCCTGGTTCCATGCTCTGTGCCTTTACAACTTTGTGCAGAAACTGTCTTGAACAGATAAACAAGAACTCCAGATCTTGGTTGTTTTAAACATTGCCCGAGGAAAAAAAAGTATGTCAGCTTAAGGGGGTCTACAGCCCTAATTTTTAATTTGTGTCTCCTTGAAAGAGGGGGGATATAAAAAGAGATCATTTTAGAAATGAAAGCAGCAAGAACATTCTTATTTTGGTTGCGGTGAGTGGACTTCCACTTGAGTGTGATTTAATCGAGAGATCAAACAGTTAAAATAACCCGTAAATGGCCAGTGAGAGACTCAGATGTAAACCCTCACTCTCTGCATCAACGTAGAACCTATTCACCTGGGGTGCTCTTAACCTGAGCCCCTGTTTGAATTTCTTTTGCCCCTTGTCTATTTTTAGAACAAATAATATGTACTTGACTGGAGACACAAATGACTGCAGATGCTGGAAAAAGAAGCCAAGAAGAGCCACTGAAGGAACTCATTGGGTCAGTCATCATCAATCCAGGACTGCCAGGCTCCGGGACAGCCTCGTCCACCAGGCCGTCAGACCAGGCTCCGGGACAGCCTCGTCCACCAGGCCGTCAGACCAGGCTCCGGGACAGCCTCGTCCACCAGGCCGTCAGACCAGTCTCCGGGACAGCCTCGTCCACCAGGCCGTCAGACCAGGCTCCGGGACAGCCTCGTCCACCAGGCCGTCAGACCAGGCTCCGGGACAGCCTCGTCCACCAGGCCGTCAGACCAGTCTCCGAGACAGCCTCGTCCACCAGGCCATCAGACGAGGCTCCGGGACAGCCTCGTCCACCAGGCCGTCAGACCAGGCTCCGGGACAGCCTCGTCCACCAGGCCGTCAGACCAGGCTCCGGGACAGCCTCGTCCACCAGGCCGTCAGACCAGTCTCCGGGCCAGCCTCGTCCACCAGGCCGTCAGACCAGGCTCCGGGACAGCCTCGTCCACCAGGCCGTCAGACTGACTGACTCACGCTGATCTGAGTGTATTTCTATGTTACACTGACTGTTCTATTTATTATAAATTATTGTGATTGCACATTGCACATTTAGATGGAGACGTAACGTAAAGATTTTTACTCCTCATGAATGTGAAGGATGTGAGAAATAAAGTCAATTCAGTTCTGTTCAGTGGAGGGAGATTAACATACGAGGGGTTGATTGATAAATTTGTGGCCTACAGTAGAAGGAGTCAATTTCAGAAAACCTAGCACATTTATATTTCAGCATAGTCCCCTCCTAAATTTACACACTTAGTCCAGCGGTCGTGGAGCACACGGATCTTGGACCCCCGGAAAGTGTCCACAGCAGGGGTGACTGATAAGTTTGTGGCCTAAGGTAGAAGGAGATGAGTTATTAACTTTAAACTTTCTGCATAATCACTCAGAGATGACCTGCACGTGCATTTAATGAGAGCTGTATAACTCATCTCCTTCTACCTTAGGCCACAAACTTATCAATCACCCCTTGTAGACTGAACTGAGAAACCCAGAAATGGAGCTGGAAGTGGTGAGAGATAAGATAGCGGTGAAGATGCCGATGCAAACCAATAGTCCAGACGAAGGGTTTTGGCCCAAAATGCTGGCCGACAATCTCCTTTAACAAATACTGCCTGATTTGCTCAGTTCCTCCGTTTGTCTTATATTTACTTAAAGGAACGTTGTCAACATATTCGGCATTTACTATTGTTGGGTAGTTTAGAGAAAAAAGGTTGAGTGGCAAATCCACATATTTCAGGATTTATGAATATCTTATGAGCTATAGAAAAAGTAAAGAACTATATTTAGAGTGAATCTTTCACAACCTTGGGTTATAAAATGGCTTATAACCAAAGGGACATGAGAATCTCTGCAACTTTGTCTACATCTCTCAGTGCCTTGGGAATGGAGACTCATCCCACCTCATTCCCTTCTTCCCATCGGGCAAAAGATACAAAAGCCTGAGAAAAGGTACCACCAGGCTCAAAGACAGCATCTATCCTGCTGTTAAAGACATGCACAATAAAGATGAATCTATCTTGCTCCCTATTGTCTACTCCACCACATTCTCTTTGTAACTATAACTCTATAGTCTTCACTCTTTATTATCTCTCGCCTGCACTACTGTACCTCGATGAACTTATGTTTGGAAGTGATCTCGATGGACAGTTATCTTGATACAAGTGACAACAATAAACCAATTTCCAAGTATGGTCAGACACAAATAAGCCATGCTAACCTGAAGAAGCTACTCTGTGGAAGTGAATATCTTTTACCCCCCATTTCGACATCTTTGACTTCTCAGGATACAATTGAGGGTGCTGATATGGAAGATTCATGCATTCCCTCCAGGAATTAATTCACACATTCTCTCCAGGAATGATATTTTTGATGCTTTAAAAGTTGAAAATAATCGTCAGTTCTGCACCCTCAGGTTGAATTCTGCCTTCCAATGCACTCTGTGTGGAGTTTTCAGGTTTTGCTTATGAATGTGCGGGTTTCCCTGTAGCTCCACGTCCCAAGATATTTAAGCTATGAGGCAATTGGCAACTGTAAACTGCCCCTCAGTGCAAGGGGTGGTTGAATCTGAGGAGGGGGCAGGGAGAAGGTGTTGATTGGAAAGTGATGGCAGGGAATAAGCGAGGGTTTGGAAACAACGGGACTGCTGTCACTTTCTTCTATAGGATGAAAGACATGCAGAGACGTATAGAAAAATCCACTTTCACTTTGCACGCAAACTGCTGTGTGATCATGACAAGATGATCTATTTTAGGACTGTTGATGGAGAGATGTTCTAAAGTCCAAAGTAATGACTACCTGTGAAGAGATTCCTGGCCTCACTACAGAAGACCCCAGGGCTGGTTTGAACAAAATTGCTGAGAACTTGAGGAACTAATTAAGCACAAATAAAAGGGGTTCTTGAATTGGAAACTCTGCCTTAAGGGAAATAAACAGTTTCATAAGCACCTGAAATCTGAGGTCTAGAATCTTTTGATTTACAGAACAGATGTTGGGGTGAAGAGTACAGGTCCAACAACTCACTGTTAACCATGTTGTGTGCAGAATCTTCACTGTAAGGACCTTCTGTGAAAGAAAGCCCAGTCCCTCGTTCATATCCTACATCCCATCCTTCTACACAACTCCCCCACACCACTCTTCCAGAAGAACCAATCCTTACTGGTAGTAATTAAAACAGAAAAATGCTGGAAACACTCAGCAGGTCAGGCAGCATTTGTAGGGAGAGAAACAGAAAAAAAAACAAAGTTAATGTTACAGGTGTAATACAATCAGCACTGGACTTCGAGGCAAATGGTCCCGAGATCGAATCCGGCTGACTCCTTGCGCGCTTTCCATACGTGCTGGGTTCAGCATCGAGCTGACAACTTAGCTTTGTAAAAAACAGTCAAATGCTACGGAATCGGTAAAAGTGTCACCCAATGCACCACAAGGCGCAAAAAGGAACAATAACAACTAGAAGACCAGACACCCACACTGTGCATTTGGGATCCATCTCAACGGGGAAAGTTAACCATGTGACCCATCAGCCAATCAGATTGGCATTACGTAATGCAGAGAATAAAACAGGAAGTGAAAAATGGAATATTGAATTCAACATCAAAGCTAAGACTCAAAATAAAGATAGGCAAAGCAAATGGAATTAAAACAAAATTAAATAACTTTGTAATGACCATTTGTACGTCTCCACATCATTCATTTTTCATTAACCATTGGTAAGCCAGCACCATGCCACCCAAGGCAGACAAATATGATAAATCACACAACTTGAATATACTGTACCACAAAGATTACAGGAGGAAGACATGAAAAGGGGAGGGAATGAAACACACAAGTTAAAAAGTTAATTTTCAATGCCAAAAAGGTTTGGCAATCATTAAAAATTAGGATACTACTGAAAGAATACTTGGAGTGAAAAGGGCCAGTTCTAATGCTTGGAGTGAAATGAGCCAGTTCTAATCTCTCCAGGTGAGATTACTCTACATCCACAAATAGACCAATTTCTGCCCTTATTTGTTAAGGAGTTATACAGCCTTTTCAATAAGCATTGGGAAAAACTTGAATCCTCAGAGAGCAAGTCAGGAAATTTAAACTTTTAAATGCACTGCAAGTTGTTGTCCGACTTATTTCTAATTAAAATTGAGTGATGTTAGGTGGACCAGTATTTATAATCACCCAGCACTAAACAGATGTCTCTAATCAAGCATAACAAAATTTGCTTAATACATACTCTATATTTGGCTGTGGGTTATGAGAAAGTGATAGCCCTTATCTCATAATGGCATCTTCCTGGAAGAGAGCTGATGCTTACCGAATCTCTCAGGTACTTGCCTTGCCAACCTGGTGTGGAAATCCATTTTCCACAATTTGGGATCTTGTCCTGAGAGATTGAGCAGAGAGCTCCCACCTGTTGCTGCTCTCAATCTGGGGATGAGACAGTGATGACATTCACAATTTACAATTACCATTTAGACTTCAGAAACAATTTCTAAATTGGTGGATGTTGCCAAAATGGAGGATACAGTCTGTGAAAGCAAATGCAGCACATTAGCAAAGATGGTAATTGGTAATTGGTTTCGTATTGTCACGTGATGAGATGCAGAAACAATTTCTGTTTTGCATGCTATCCAAAACGTAATGAGTGCAATGAGTAAAGATTGCAGAATGCAAAGCTACAGTTACAGGACGAGTGCAGAGCAGGTGAACAATAGGAACCACAAGGCAAAAGGAATTCATCTTTATCACACGCGAGATCCATCCAAGAGTATTATGAAGACGGGATAGAAGCTGTTCTTGAGACTGGTGGTACATCTTTTCGGGCTTTTGTATCTTCTGGCTGATGGGAAGAGGGAAAAGAGAGACTGCCCAGATGGGAGGATGGTTTCCTAAGGCTGTGGGTAGTCAGCTGCGGAAGGCTGGTTCTCCTGATGGACTGAGCTGTGTGCACATTCCTCTGCAAATTTCTTGCGGGCTTCGGCAAAGCAGTGACATAACGAAGCCTGTACAAGTGTATGTTTGTTCGTTTGTTATGTGCTGTGTTGTATGACATGGGTGATCAAGGTCTTTCCATCACTATGGCTGTCCTTGGCAAATTTTTCTACAGAAGTGGTTTGCCATTGTCTTCTTCTGGGCAGTGTCTTTACAAGACGGGTGACCCCAGCCATTATCAATACCCTTCAGAGATTGTTTGCCTGGTGTCAGTGGTGGCATAACCAGGACTTGTGATATGCCCCAGCTGCTCATACGACCATCCACCACCTTCTCCCATGGCTTCATGTGACTCTGATTGGACCGGGGTGGGGGGGGGGGGATAAGCAGGGGCTACTGTAGGCTAGTGGAAGGAAGGAGCACCTTACACCTCCTTTGGTAGAGATGTATCTCCACCCCGCCACAGAACAAGTGTATGTAATAGGGCAAATAAAATATCCAGTGTATCCGGTATACAAGGGCTCGTGCACTACCAATAATCAAGTACTTGCCCAATATACCCAGTGTTGTTATCCACTGCCTGAACTGACTAATGGAGGACTGGTATCCTTCAGCCTACCCTTTGTAAAGCCAATGGACAAATTTGTGTACCTGTTCCTGCTCCAGCTGTAGTACAGAGAGACAATGTGTTTTCACTCAGATGTCGATGCTCCAATTACTGATGGCAGTTGCTGCTCTGACTTCAAATTATATTAAAAAACTGCACATTGTACATTTCAAACCGTGGGCATGTTTTTCAGCACTGATCAACAGTCTGCAGTATATCCCACTGGCTTCCGGAAGAAGATCGCTCCGCCCTGGAAGGTGGGGGTTCCTAGGGCAGGGACGAGGTTCTCACTGCTAATCCTCTTGGGGTTCACGGGACTGTTGACAGTCCCACAAGGGACATGCAATCAACAGGAAGGTAGGAAACCAGAGACTTCCAGCCCTGCTCAGCCAAGGATTTGCTGGTAATCCTGGTAGCCATTATTAGTGGGTGAGATATGTATTATTTCATTTATTGTGGTCCTGTTGGCCAGGATATTTTTCATTACAGCAAGGTTATTAACACAACAATTGTGCACATGACAGAGAAATTTAATAAGATACATTTGAACATGTATGTTGACTGTTGCAGGATTATTAGTAATCTGAGTTCAAGGGTATTCAAAAGCAATGTCTACAACAACAACATTACATAAGCTGAGTTTTGTTACTGTTCTATTTCAGAGGCTTTTCAGCAGAAATGGAATAAGCTAATAATTCACCCAACAATAAAGCTTGTTCAGTGGTATGGCTTCAGTGCCTGAAGATTGCTTCCTCCCATTCATTGGTTAGCTTTATGTTTATATTACATTTGACGTGATAGTTATTGTGGCTAAAGGATATTGTATGCTCTTCACACACTCTTCTTTGTCATTCAGCACGGAATTACATTTATCAAGGTCTCTGCTAAGCCCATTGTGCTTTGATGCTAAAACATTACACTTGCAGGCATTCGAACTCCCGGACATTGCCGGCTCTTGCTCGGAAGCTTCCTTTTGTATTGTTGCTTGTCTGGCCTTTCAGACAGTGAGATAAACGCTCCCTGACTGGCTACCTGTGGTCAGAAGATTCAGGCTCAGACGGAGATAAGTTTATTGTCATTTACCGTACACCAGGGTACAGTGAGTATGGCTCCCTCAGGGTTGTATACAGTGACAAATATGTATGTACTTTGAACTTTGAAGTTTGTTGTTTGCATGAAGCGCACAGTATACATGCAAATCATAAATACAATGGCAAGTGTAAGACAGAACAGTGTTAAAAATGTACTGCGATCTACACAGAGAAAAGGTGAAGAGCAATTGACAAAGTAGGGCAGTGCGGTGGCGTGGTAGCCTAGTGGTTAGCACAGTGCTTTACAATACAGGTGACTCAAGTTCAATTCCCATCGCTGCCTGTAAGGCATTTGTAAGTTCTCCCCGGTGACTGCATGTCTTTCCTCCGGGTGCTCCAGTTTCCTCCCACAGTCCAAAGACGTACCGGCTGGTAGGTTAATTGGTCATTGTAAATTGTTCCGTGATTAGGCTAGGAATAAATTGAGGGTGGTGCGGCTCAAAGGGCCAGAAAGGTCTATTTTGCGCTGTACTCCCCCAATAAATAAAAAAGAGGCCAAGAACACGGCAGCCTCACTGGGAAGGGGGTGAGGAAAAGGTGATTGGTTCAGAAGTCTGATATAAGTTGTAAAGAAGCTGCCTTAAGTCTGTTATGTTTGGGCCTTCAGGCTCTTGTATCTTCTCCTGGAATGTAGAAGAGAGAAAAGGGGATTGCCAAGGTGGCAGGCATCCTTGAAGATACTGCTAACCTTCCTGATGCAAGACAAAATGAAAATGGACTGGATGGAGGGAAGTGACGAGCTTGTGGCGGAATGAATTTTGGTTGATCGAATTACTTAGAGATGGATGGGATTCATTAGGATGCTCCCTGGTTTAGAGTATCTCAGTTGTAAAAGACTGGATCGGCTGGGTTTGTTTTCCCTGAAGAAGAGGAAGCTGAGCCCACCTGCCCAGGGGCATTCTGGTGGATGGGAATAGTTCAATGATTGAGTTTGTTTCATGCTCTTATTTTCTCACTTGCTTCCTTTCCTGTGGGTTTCATTGCCCCTGCTAATAGAGTTGCTGTACTTCAAGCAGAACACCTCCAAAAATTGCACTGTTGAGCTAATTTCTAATCTTATGGTATAGCCTGCTATTTAAGAGCATCAGCAGTTCCTGTAAGTGACCTGGGTCTCAAACTGCTGCTGCCCACAACATGGGCAACTTGTTGATGGTTTCACCGTTAATTCTATCTTGAGGTCCAAGCATCTCCTGGATGCTTCAGGCAGCAGGCAGCCCTGTCCTCTGGTGAAACCTGTTGTCACCACCTGCAATGTATTACAGTCTGATTCATCACGTCCCTTAAGCTGTCGGCCTCAAGCATTGATCAATGGTCCTTTGTCAGCCGACTCCCACACACCACTGGCCTACAAGACAAAATAAATCAAACACAGCCTGATTTCCGTGTTCTGTGCCCTGCTCTCTGCATTAGTGGATGGATATCGCACCGAGAACACAGTGGAGTCACTGACACATTCGCAAATTCACCTGCTTTTTGCGTCGGCTGGCTCCTGACAGAATAAGCTGCTCACAGTTCCAATAAAACAGGAAATCTCCAAGGAGCTTTGCTGAAGGAAAGAGTGTTCATCACAAAGGAATCATAACCACACTAATCCAAGGTTTTGAGAAGTCTGCTAGCTTGTGTGGAAGATCTATATTGAGCCTTGGGGTCCAAACAGACACCAACTGATTGTAAAGCAAAAGAGAAAGAAATGCTGGAAAAGCAGAAAACACTGGGAATATTGAATCGGTCAACTGAAGCAAAAGCACCTTGAAGCTTTATCAGATTCCCTGTAGACCCTGCCTGGATATCCTCAGCATTTTACTTTTGAAAATAACTAATTGCATGTTCATTAAGAGAGATGAGTTCCATCATGTGGCCTGTCGAACACATTAGTTTCCCAAACCCTCCGTGATATCTGGCACATCTGCATCGATTCCCTCCTCACCAGACTGGGCAGCATCTAATGACAGAGGAACAGAGTGGAAGCTTCTGGTTGAAGTCACTTCATCTGACCTGTTGCTCAGTAGTTTATGCTCTTATTGCAGGTGAACAACATCTGACGTTTTTCCTTATTATCAACTGTTTAGTATCGTTTAGGTCATTCGGATTAAGCAGGACACTATTACTGATGGAGACTAGACACTGAAATCTGGGGCAACAAGCAATCTGCTGTTGAGCAGCCTCAGTGGGAGGAAGGGAATTATTGAGGTTTTGAGTGGAAAGCCAACATCAGGATCCTCTGTGTGTCTGTGGCATGGAATTTATGCTACAGTCTAACAAAATACTGGTCAGACTACATCTGGAGTACAGTGTGCAGTTCCGGTCACCACACTATAGGAAGGCAGTGACTTTTCTGGAGAGGCTGTGAGCCGGTTCATCAGGATGTTGCCTGGATTGGAGCATTTTAGTTACATGGAAAGTTTGGATAGGCTGGGTTTGTTTACAATGGAGTGGAGGAGGCCGACGGATGACCTGACAGAGGTACACAAAATCATGAGGAGGATAGATAGGGTAGATATTCTGAAACATTATTCCCAGGGTGTGGGCAACAAAAGGGTTAAAATGAGAGGTAGGAGGTCTGAGTGTGTGTTTTCTCACATTGAGTGGTTAGATTTTGGAGTGCACTGCCTGAAGAGGTAGCAGAAGTAGGAACTCCGGACAAGTACATGAATTGGTGAGGAGTAGAAGGGTAGGTGTAGCTGGGGCCAACAAGTGACACAGACGTGGTGGACTGAAAGCTCAGTTCCTGTGCTGTACAACTCTGACTCTATGAACATGTAGTTGGAAAAACCAGTTAACAAGGAAAATGGTGCATCGGTCTTCATTGGAAGAAATTCAGAGAGCAGGAGTGAGGAAAAGTAATGACAATGAAACAAGGCTTTGGAGAATTATGACCAGTTTTGGTGTCCTTGGACACACTTGCCAGAGGGGTGGCACTAAATGTTCAGCAGACTGAGTCGTCCTATGACAGGACTGATGCACGAGGAGGTCAGTTAGACCTGTCATCACTAGAACAGTGAGAAGAAACCTCACTGAGTTGGACACAGTTCTGTCAGGATGAATACAAGGAGGATGGTTCCTCTGGACAGAATTCCAGAATGAGAGATCGTAGCCTCAGGACATGGTGTTGGCCAGAGTGAACAGGAATGGAGGCCTCCATTTCGAGAACTGTTTGATGAACTGAATCTTATCAAATCAATTGAACGTGAACACTAGGCATTTCTACTAATGATACGCTAAACCTGAGAACATTCTCAGATAAGAGGCTGTTTATTGTGTAAAATGGTAAGTTTGCAGAAGTAATCTTGTCATCTGGATCCAGTGTTGGACCTGGACCTGGTTTGACTGGTTTGAAACAGTCAGAGTTGAATGGAATAAAATAAGTCACCCAAGGCATGAGATTGAAGGCGAAGGCCATAGAACGGTATTGCTTGTTGCCCTGGGCGACATCCAGTGGGAACCTGATGACCTTGAGCCAACAAAATTGAAAGTTCATAGATTGACCTGATGAGGGAAAATATAAAAACAGAGGATCTTGGGAGTTCAGGCAGTGACATCTTTCTGGAGACCATCCATCGCAGGTGTGGAGGACCCTATGTCAGACACGTGGAGCTCACGACAGGACCACAAGCAAAAATCTTTTTCCCGAGTGTTACCTTTTCTCATCTTTGATTGTTCATGGAGTGTCAGGGAAACCTTGTCAGTGTGCACACAGGTATACAGTTGTGTAATTTCACGTGCTTGTGAACTGAGCCAATGAAGGTATTTGCCAGTAAATACCTCTGCACCTGACTGATCATTGTCACCAAGGAGTAATCCTTGTAAGACATTTAGGGCAGAGTCTGGTTTTTGTACCAACCTGCATTGCCTTAATCATTACTAAGTGTAGCAACATGATGATCACTTAGAGCACTTGGCAGTACTATGGGCTTTTCTCCATTCTTATTTGTGTTTTTGTATATTTTGTACTTTTTTCTTGTAAGTATTGTAAATCTGATGCTGTTCTGTGAGGCTGCTGCAACTAAGTTTTACATTGCACCTGCATATACACACACCTGTGCATACTACAACAACCTTGCGTTTTAATTTGACTTTGACAAGACATTTTTTTCCCACTCAGAGGTGGTGAACTGTGGAACTTCTCTACAACAGAAGGCAGAGGAAGCGAAGTCACTGAATGTATTTAAGAAGGAGATGGATGGCCAAGCATTGAGGGGGATGACGAGAGCAGGAACATGTACCAAGATAACTGGTACTGAATGGTGGAGAAGGCCTGAGGCAGCACAGAGCCAATTCTTGCTCTTTAATATCTCACCCAAAGTAGATGCTTCACAAATTAGTCCACTGGGCCCAATTTTAACCAAGCAGAAACAACTGAAGCAAAAAAAAAGTGGAATGTTGATATACAAATATTGAAATTGTTGCTTTTTAATTGTCATTTGATTTTCCAGTTATATTACTTATATTTAATATGCTCAAGTTCATATTGAAGCTATCTCTTCAAACCAGCCAGAATATACCTGCCTCATCCAATTATAAGATTCATATTAATTAACACAAATTGGCAGTTATACCCTTAATGGGGATTATGGTTTAAGGGGATTCACTTCAATGAATCACATGACATGCTATTTGTGTGGTAATAAACACACTGGACCACAATCCTATTCAATTATCTACTTTAAACATTTCAAACGTAGCTTTCTATTATATGTACATATAAAATTCATTACCCTGCCGTATTGAAAATGTTTCATGGAGATTTGTCATACATTTTTAATTTGCACAAATGATGTAGCTAAATAACTTATGATGATACTGAACCTTGGATTCATGGGATGTGGAAAGAAAATTCTATCATAATCTCTGAGAGTAATCTCTGTGTAATGCTTGTCATCCATTTAAACGATACATGGTTGAGTCATCAAATTCCAGGGGATTACATGGAGTGGCTCAGTAGTGATGCTGTCTCACAACGCCAGAGGCCTGGGTTCAATCATGACCCTCGGTGTTGTGTGTGTGTACATTTCCCCCCCTGACCATATGGATTTCTCCCGGGACCTCCCTTTCCTCCCACATCTCAAATATGCATTGCTTTAGACATAGGTGAGTGGTAGAATTTGAGGAGGGGCGTTGATGGAGATGTAGGATTCATGTAAAGACTCACTGGGTCTTTATTTCTGTGAGTATCTCGCTTTGGCTTTATGATAAAAGTATTTGATAGGCTGCTGAGACAAACAA
This sequence comes from Hemitrygon akajei, assembly GCF_048418815.1. NCBI lineage: Eukaryota > Metazoa > Chordata > Chondrichthyes > Myliobatiformes > Dasyatidae > Hemitrygon > Hemitrygon akajei. The sequence goes on from NC_133128.1 coordinate 88,175,270, forward strand.
CAGAGATGTCAACCTGTGAACTACATTCCCCGTCTTTTGCTCCTACCTGTCAGCCTTGTCACATTTCCCAACGTGAGATAATTCCTTAAATGTGCAAGGCTGGTGTAACTCTCTGTTCGGCCTGCTGTTTAATCTAGGGGAAGGCAGCCCTTGGCCCGGCCAAACCTAAGGAATCTTGTTTGGGTGGATGTGATTAAATGATTGAGCTTTGTAATTCTTAATTTGACTATATGGTTAGTAAAGAAACAAAAAAAAAAAGAAAAGGGCCCATTCTCATGAAACAGTCTATTGCACTTTGTAGGAGCTCACGGTTCAGTCCACTGGTTCCCCATCGACCTCCTCCGAGTGTAGCCGACCCTTGGACCCTCGCTCCAAGTCCACCCCATCCGGCAGTCTATCAACTCTCTCCGTTCGCGCCTTCTCTCCTCAGCTCTCCCCGGCAAAAGAGCGCAAAATCCCTGCTCCCAGACTCACAAGAAAGAACAACATCCCTCTCATTGGACGGCACACATTCCAAAGCCCCATTATCTCTAGTCATAACCCAAACATTGCTGCCACAGAGAAACCATTACATTAGCGATAAAACCTTACAGTGTGTTACACTGGTAATAAATCTTTCAGTCCAGAATGGTGGTGGAAAACCAGCCAGTTCATCAGTGAGGTCAGAAGACTCCATGACTTTGTTATTGGTGTTGGTATATGTACCTAGATTGCATGCATAATTATGTTGAGGTGGTGTAAAGAAAAACAGTTACATCATGGAGAAAGTGCAGTCATCACCATCATCATTATGTGCCGTGTCGTATGACATCATCATTATGTGGCATACCATATGATGTAGGCGATCATAGTCTCATGACCATGACTGTCCTTGGCAAATTTTTCTACTGAAGTGGTTTGCCATTGCCTTCTTCTGGGTAGTGTCTTAGCAAGGTGAGTGACCCCAGCCATTCTCAATACTCTTCAGAGATTGTCTGCCTGGCGTCAGTGGTGACATAACCAGTGCTTGTGATATGCACCAGCTACTCATATGACCATCCACCATTTGCTCCCATGGATTCAGTGGCCCTGATCATGGGGGTTGGCTAAGCAGGCGCCCAAGACTTTTGCATAGTATGTATTGCAACATTTTATGTATAGCACTGTAATGCTGCCACAACAAAATCAAATTTCATGACGTATGTGAGCGATGATAAACCTGATTCTGTTATGGGTCTCTATTGTGGACTGAAAGTGGGAAGGGGGCAGCAAGAGGGGAATCATAGTTGGGAAAAAGGAGAGGGGAGGAAACAGGATCAATAAGCCAGTTTTTTAGAATCAAATATCCTTGTCTGGTGTCTCAGGGCTGGTTGAGTCTGAACCCCTGCCAACCCTCCCCCCCCAGCCTGTCCTACACTTACCCTGCAAGCCCCACCCTCGCCATTCCTAACACCCAACCCTCCCCCCCAGCCTGTCCTACACTTACCCTGCAAGCCCCACCCTCGCCATTCCCAACACCCAACCCTCCCCCCCCAGCCTGTCCTACACTTACCCTGCAAGCCCCACCCTCGCCATTCCTAACACCCAACCCTCCCCCCCCAGCCTGTCCTACACTTACCCTGCAAGCCCCACCCTCGCCATTCCCAACACCCAACCCCCCCCAGCCTGTCCTACACTTACCCTGCAAGCCCCACCCTCGCCATTCCTAACACCCAACCCTCCCCCCCCAGCCTGTCCTACACTTACCCTGCAAGCCCCACCCTCGCCATTCCCAACACCCTTTGCTCCCGCCAGATATGCAAACTCGCTCTCCCCTCCACATTGACAGATATAGTACTGAGGCTCCCTGGCTGCTATATGCGTACAAGTGCAGATATTTATATACACACACTCTTACTGTAGATTCCTTTTCCCAGGGTAAGGGAGTATTAAAGTAAAGGGCATAGTTTACCCTTTTCCCAGGATAAGGTAGTCCAAAAGTAAAGGACATAGTTTTAAGGTGAAAGGTGAATGATTGAAAAGGAATCTGAGTGAGAATTTTTACACATTGAAGGTGAAGGGTGTATGGAGCAAGCTGCCAGAAGAAACTGAAAAGCCACTGTTATTAATTAATACTAATAACCTACCCATTGTACAGCCAATAACTCTGCTTAGTTATTCATGATCCTGTAGAGGGTTCAGTGTTTACTGCTGATTGAAGGTCATAAAATAATGTGTGAAATAGTCAGAGAGTTGGGATCAGTGTCGATCAGGGGCTGGAGAATCTGCTGCATTTAACCGGGGAGAGGCTTGCATTTGTGAACCAAGGGAAATGCCTCACCTCCAGTCCGTCTCTTGCACTGCCATGGACTCATTACTAATTATGTTCTTGGTGCTGTTGTTTTATCTTGCACTGTCTTTTTCTCCTCTCCCCTGTATAATTTATGTTCTGTGTTGTCTGCACCTGTGACAAGCAAGTTTGTCACTGTGGCTGTACCTCACCAATAAACTCAACTTACCTTGGACCACAGGTGGGCATTGTCATGGGGGTCACAGCACTGCAGAATGTTGTGCTCAGGTGTGGCTGAAGCTTTGCTTAATTTCCCCGTCCGGCACCCTGCCCTTTCCTTATTATGCTGGGATGATGAACACACACTAGGCTCAGGAACCTCATCTAATTAGCTCTAGCCATGATGCACCATCAATAACTCTCGGAGACGGGAGGCGAACAATAGGCTTTTATTAGCAGCAAAACGGAGCACAGCATCTCGGAGACTGAGGGAGGAGCAGTGCCTCCAATCGCCGTTATACAGGGGTCTGTGGGAGGAGCCACAGGGGCAGTCAGCAGAGGGGCGTGTCCAGACAGGTATACATAGTTTACCACAAGCCACTAATACAATCCAAAACCCTTGGAAATATAGTCAGCGCTGTCAAGTAGAATGTGCACCAGACATTCTGCACTCTGAAGTCGAGACGTAGTAAGTACTGACTTGGCAGTGTTGATCAAGGGTTAAATATTGGGCAGTGGGGGAGGGGGTGTTGGGAACATCTCTCCCAAAGACAAATGGAGACTCGGTCTGAGATTAGAAGGAAATGAGAACAGGACTAAGCCACTCCAGCCCCTCAAGCTGGCTCCCTGTTGATTCTTGATGCTGGCCTCAACTCACCTTCCAAGCCAGTTATCCACCTTCTAAATATTTAACTGTTTCCACCTGAAGCATATCCACTGATCTACCCTCCACCACTCTCAGATAACTCTCGAGGTTTGCTTCCCTCTGAATATGCACCATAGGACACCGGAGCACAGCACAGGCCCCTTGGCCCGTGATGTTATGTCGACATCTTAACCTACAGTAATCTAACCCTTCCCTCCTACATAGCCCTGCATTTTTCTGTTACCTTATCTAAGAGTTTCTTAAATGCCCCTACCACTATCCCTGGCAGGGTGTTCCACACACCCATCACTCTCTGTGTGAAAACGGATTTCTGACAGTCCTCCAATATTTTCCTGAAATCATCTTAAAATTCTGCCCCCTCGTATTAGCCATTTCCGCCCGGGAAAAGATCTCTGGCTGTCCACTCGATCTATGCCTCTGATCATCTTGAACGCCTCTATCGCCTCTGAGAAAAGAAGTTCCCTTGCACTTCATTTTTAAATGACCAGGCCCTTCTTTTGTAGCTATATCCTCTCGTTTGTGACTCTCCCTACCAGTGAGATCTTCACGACCGTCAAGCCCCATTAGGACTGGTATGCTTGAATAAGGTCACCCTTCCATCTTCTAAACTCCAAGGAAAGCAGATCCAGACTATCAAGCCTACGGTAATGCAACACTTCCTTTCTTATCAGTTTGCTGTTTGGGCCAAGTCTCCAAAGCCGGGCTTAAAACTAAACCAGCCGACCTAGCCCACGTGGGTTTAATCAGGACCATCGCTGATCGTGACCTTTCTGTTTGCACTGTGCATATTTGGAATAGTGAAGTTTAAAATAACAAGCCTATCTTTTTAAATTTACCTTTTAGGATGTGCTAGTAAAACAAACTACGCTCTGGCAAGGCTAAGATCAGAAGGAGATCCCCTCCTCTCTTTTATATAACTGGCTGTCAGCTAATGCTGTGTTAATTACCATCAGCAAAGAATATATGTGTGATGTTTTGGCTAGGGACGGTACTAAAAATCACAAAAGGATATATCCTGCCATATATCATTGTCTCTGGTATGGACAATGAAGTTTGGGCCCTGGAAAACATCATTACAAAGTACATACAATAGGCTGAGCTGTATAATTAAGTGGAAATTAAATATGTACTTTGAAGGCTTGCTCAAATGACTGCTCCTGGTGAAGTTGGACTAAAAGCAGTGTGTTACCGTTAAATGCTTTTCAATACATTCAATACAGAGGCCAGCGAGTATTAGACTGCTTGTTATTTCAGCAAATACTCTCAGACTGTTGTAAAACAATTAGAAAAGATTCTAATCAAATCATCAAATGCCAATTACAGGCTCCTCTTTCTTTGTAAGGCCTTTGTTTAAGTATATAACTGATTATTTTAAACAAAATAAAGCTTTGCTTTGGGCTACAGATGGACTAGAGAGGTGGAGGGCAGTACACTGTAAGGGCACTGTACAAGGTCCACTCCTCACTCCCGTGGAGAGGATGGAGAAAACCTTCTTAAGCATCGTGGCTTGGTGATGTTGTGGACTCTCAGAGCATAGAAACAACTTGACCATGCCTAACAAGATGTCTATCTAAATGAGTCCCATTTCCCTGTGTATGGCCCCACCCCTCTAACCCTTCCCTATCCATGTACTTCTCCAAATGCCTTTTGAATGTTTTTCCAGTACCTACCTGTCTCAATCAGCTCCTCTGGCAGCTCATTCTGTGACAAGAGACCTGGGCAAGGATGGTGTGAAATGATGGAGCATCTGAGACTAGAATCGAGACACAATTTCGAGACTGAGACAAGAACAGATGCTAGACAAGAAGCTGGCGAAAATTAGATGAGAATCCAAACGAGACAGAAATGCTCAAAGCTAGGGAAGACTGAACCAACACTGAGCTCTTTAAATAGCCAAACCTTGGCACCAAAACATTGGTGGAGCGGGCCAGTATCTTTAAAGGGACTGTGCTAGCTATCTATGCTCTGTAGAATTGGAGCACCTGAAGCCCAGAGGCTGGAGCGGTCAGGTACATACCGTAACACATTCCTTATCTGAAGCTCAAGGACCTTGGAAGCATGTAGAGGCACGTTGGCCTCCAGATTACCTGTCGGACCATGTATCCAACATAGGGTCCTAAGCAGCTGAGGAGATCCTGATGTTTTGAAAGATACCGATTCCTCGATCATTAAGAGAGTAATGGAGGAGACCGTGGGTGGTTAATGAAAAGAGGATGTGTGCAGAGATCTTTTAAAAAATTAAACATTTTAATGCAAAGCGAAGTTGGGAATGGTGACAGCTTTCTGTCATAGCAACAGCTCTGTCTCCTTCACTGCTCATCTACATACTCCTCCTGGTTCCACCATCATCTCCAAACCAGCTCTCCTTCAGATGTGTTAATCAGCGCAGCAGGAACCATTTTGTTCAGTCTTCCCCACAGAACCGCTATTATGTGGAAGGAAAACCGATTCCTTATCGCAGCCTTTTCTTCAGGCTTGTTATCTGTCCTCTGCCGACACACTAACAGTCCTCTCTGGCTGACAGGAATCTGCATTTCATATTCCTCTGGGCATTTTCAAAACTTCAATCTTGTCCTCCCCTAATCCCCCTCTCTCTGCCTCAAGGGCTGCGCTCAACAGCCAGACCCAAAAGAAGTGTAGGCTGATCTTTTTGTCAGCATTCATCCTTGTGCTCTCTCTGAGACAGAGGCAATTATTAGCAATTATTGCTGCTCAGGGCTGAGATCATAAGGGTTCTGACCCCTTTTGTCATAGAATCACAGGGTAATACAGGGAAACAAGTTCTTTGGCTCACTGAGTCCGCCCGCCGCACTGACCATCAGCCAAAAGGATTTTACACTAATCCTACCTGTACCCATGTCCCATCAACTCCTTCTCGATTCTGCTGCTTACCTACACTCTAGATGAAAGTTATAGAGGAGAGTTAACCCATCAACCTGCAGATTATCCTCTTTCATGCCCACTGATGCTCCATTGATGCGTTGTGGTCTTTTACCTACACTAAGAAGTAGTTTACAGTGGCCAATTAACCCACAACGAGATATGATCAAGGAGCAGAATTAGGCCATTTTAGCCTATCCTGCCTGTTCATCCATTCAATCACGGTTGTTTCTTTTTTATCCTCTTTCTCCTGTCCTCACCCTGTGACCCTTAGCTCCTTACGAATCAATGACCTGTCAATCTTTGCTGGGCAGAAGGCAATAGAGTGGGAATAAAGCTGGCATTCTTTGGCTGGCTAGTGGTATTCTGCAGGGGTCAATGTTGGAACCATTGTTTTACACATTATATTGTTATGCCCGCAGCCCCCTCCTTTGTGAGAATTGCAAGAGCACTATTGGGTTGGGCCAGGGGACCCAGGAAATGAGAGAGAGACGTGCAAAATGCCTCGTTCCCCGGCGATGTAAAGTCACGAGACATATGCATTGTCTCTGGGAGACACATTTGTGGATTGCGATCCTTTGCTACGTGACCGCCTTCGGGCAAAAGTGGGCTGGGTGAGAAAGGGATTGCATCACCCCAACCTGATTGACATCTACAACCCTGCAAGTCAGGATAAAAGAGGGGCTGTAGGAACAGCCCCCTCAGACGCACCAGAAGAAACGCTAGCGATCCCGTAATAGCGGGAAGCCATTTGAAGGAAGCCACGTGCGTTCAGTTCCCTTGCCTGGGAGCCGGTGGCTGATACCACAGGAAAAGACTTTGAACTAACAACAGGGAACCAACTCGCTCGACTCAACGGATTGGCCTCATAAAAGACCCGGGCAAGTTTAAAACCGTCTCTCTTAAACCCAAAGAGGTGCATCTTGAATGACAGTGACTTTTTATTTTTCCATCGGACAATACAGTATCCCCTAGACAAACAATAGAGCTATTTCTTATTGATGATTATTACTATACCTGCGCTTTTAGATTGAGTATTGATGACGTATATTATCTGAATGTTTGTATTAATCTTATTTTTGTGCCCCTTTTATAAATAAAGACTTTTAAAAATAGTACCATCAGACTTCAACGGACCGCTCTATCTTTGCTGGTAAGTGACCCAGTTACAGGGTACGTAACAAAATTGGGGTTCTCGTCTCGAGATTTGATACCAAATTGGGGAGCCAGTGAATCGGGCTTGTAAGTCCAAATTTGGATCCATCAGACTTCAACGGACCGCTCTATCTTTGCTGGTAAGTGACCCAGTTACGGGGTACGTAACAAAATGTTAATGATTAGCATGACAGAATTGACGGTTTTGTGGCTAAGTTGGCAGATGATACAGAGATGGGTGGAAGGGGATATAGTGTTGAGGGTGAAGGGGGTCTGCAGAAGGATGTAGACAGATTAGGAGATTGGGGAAAGAAGGGGCAGATGGAATATAGTGTCAGGAAGTGTATAGTCATGCACTTTGTTAGAAGGAATAAGGTGTAGACTATTTTCTAAATAGGAAGCAAATTCAGAAATCAGAGGTGCAAATGGACTTGAGAGTCCTCGTGCAAGATTCCCTAAAGTTTGAAGGCAAATGTAATGATGACATTTGTTTTGAGAGGTCGAGAATATAGAGCAAGGATGTGACGTTGAGGCTTTATAAGGCACTGGTCAGACTGCACCTGGTGCTTTATATGTCGTTCTGGGCCCCTTATCTAAGAAAACGTGTGAGCCATTGGAATGGGTCTTGAGGAGGTTCATGAGAATGATCCCAGGATAGAAAGGGTTAGCTTATGAGGAGCGTTTGATGGCTCTGGGCCTGCACTCCCTGGAGTTTAGAGGAATGAGGGAGGATCTCGTTGAAAGTTTTCGAATGATGAAAGGCCTATAGTGTGTGTGTGGAGGATGTTTCTTATAAAGGGCAGTCTAGGACCTGGGGGCACAGCCTCAGAGTAGAAGGACATCCCTTTAGAGCAGAGGTGAAGATGAATTTCTTCAGCCAGAGAATGGTGAATCTGTGGAATATGTTGCTGTGGAGGACAAGACATCGGAAATATTTAAAGTGGATGTGATAGATTCTTGTTTAGAAAGGACATCCAAAGGTTTCGGGGAGAAGGCAGAAGAATGTGCTTGAGAGAGGTAATAAATCAGCTGTGATGGAATGGTGGAGTAGGCTCGATGAGCCAAGTAGCCTAATTTTGCCCTTATGGTTTTATAATCTAATCTCTACCTTAAATACACCCAATGACTTCACCTCCATAGCCCTCTACGGCAGCGAATTCCACAGATTCACTATCTGGCTGAATTAAATCCTCCTCACCTTAATTTTATAGTGATGTCTCTTTATTCTGAGATTGTGCTCTCAGATCTGAGACTCTCCCACTAATGGAAACATCCTCCCTACATCCACTCTATTCAGCGTTTGATGGGTTCCAAAGAGATATCTGCTCGTCCTTCTGAACTCTGTCGAGTACAGACACTGAGCCATCAAACCCGCCTCAGACATTAAGCCTTTCATCATTCTTGTGAATTTGCTCTGTAAAGGATCCAGAGCCAGAACATCTTTAATCAGACACGGGACTCAGAATACTCCAAATGTGGTCTGACCATTGCAGTCAATGGACTATATCGGCCTCAGGCTACGTGTTTGCTTTTACATTCTAGTCCTCTTGAAATAAACAGCACGTCTTCGGGATGTGGGAGAAGACCCCTAACGTGTAAACTCCACGTAGACAGCACTCAAGGCAGTGTGCGCGCAATATTTGCTAAAATTCCTTTTGTCTTAATGCACTTAGAGCTTGGAAATAATTTGGACTGGTGGGTGAACGAATAATGCAGTAACATATCATGTAATTCTTTCCCCAACACTGCTCACGTTTCCTGCTTTTTTACTCTCTGGACCTCCTCTGTAATCATTGCAACGTTCCCATTTGATCAAACGTGTGAGGACAGAAATTGTTCCTGATGAGTGCTTGGAGGTGAGGCGTTTCACTGCCCCTCACTGTCCACCAGTGCAAACCGTGTAGGCTGGGTAGCACTTCTCTCACGTCCACTTACACTTACAGCCAAGAGACAACTGTTTAAACCACAGAGTGCTCCCTTCTGCAATTCTGCACTTCCTATCCCAGGGATTTGTTCATTAATTCAACATCCAGAGAAGTAGAGCTCACATCAGTATATGCAAGCAGTTGTCAGATTAGTAAGGTGGAGACCACAGAAATCAGCATATATTGACATAAACTCCCCTCTACTGAGATGATAATGACCAGTAGTTCTGTCTTTGGTGATATTGGGTCTGACATGTCTGAATCAACATTACAGTTGAGTTATTGTCATATGCACAAGTACGTACAATATTTGAGCAGGTGCAATGTAATGCCACTTGCAGCAACATCAGATAAACTGCACTCACAAGAGGAACATCAACATAGATTTTACAAGAAAATAAATAATTAAAATATTGTAGAACATTGTCAATGTGCTCATATATTAACTAGCTAACAGATAAACTCTATGTGGATGAAATATCATACCTTGTAGCAAAGCTGGTCGAAAATAAACATTGTTAGATTCACTAGATGGAGGCAAGCGATGGAAAATTGCCATCTAGGAGCCCTGGTTTCTGGGATGTAACAACCATGAAGTTAATCCATTTCAGCTGTATTACAGTACAAAATTACTTTGTTTGGATGCCAAGGTACTCTTGATTCCAGGTGTTACGCCCGTGGCCCCCTCCTTTTTGAGAATGGCAGAATCGCTATTGATTCGAGTCAGGAGACCCAGGAAATGAGAGAAAGACATGCAGAATCCACAAAGAGTTTGGAATGTGTCCTGGCCTCCGAAAGGCGGAACCATTGATAACGGCTATTGTCTCTTGGAGACGGACTTGTGTATTGAATCCTGTACGATGCATCGAAGCCCCCAGGCAATGAACCGAGGGGGGGGTTGGTAGAGGGATTGCATCATCCCACCCTGATTGACATCTGAGACCCTGTGAGTCAGGATAAAAGAGGGTCTGAGGAACAGCCCCTTCAGACGCACCAGAAGAAATGCTAGAACTTCTGTAACAGCGAAAGCCAGTGGAACCAGCCCACGTGCGTCCTTTTCCATTTGCCTCGGAATTGGTGGGTCTTGCCACGGAAGCACGGCTTTAGCTAACCTCAAAGGGGAAATCAGTCCCCCAACGACTCTCGAAGGATTGACATCATAAAAGGAATGGGCAAGTTAAACCTCCGTCTTTCTCTCCAACCAAAAAGGCTGCAGCCTACAGCATGACTGAACTAAAGTGACTTTTATATTTCCATCGGACAATACATTATCCCCTAGGCAACGATAGAGCTATTTCTTATTGATTATTATTATACCCGCGCTTTTAGATTTAGTATTGACGACGTATATTACCTGTGTGTTTGCATTGATATTATTTTTGTGTATTTTTATCAATAAATACTGTTAAAAATAGTAACATCAGACTTCAACGGACCTCTCTATCTTTGCTGGTAAGTGACCCAGTTACGGGGTACGTAACACAGGGTAAGCTTAATGCTAGAGGTGCTGGGAGAATATTTCATCTCAAGAACAAAGGACATAGCTTCAGAATACATGGACGTGGTTTCAGAATACATGGACGTGGTTTCAGAATACATGGACGTGGTTTCAGAATACATGGCTGCCCATCCAAGAAAACTAACTGCCTCATCATTTCCCCAGCAACATTAACTTTGACATAGAGCATGTGTTATCATAATCGCTAAATCCTGCAGCTCCTTCTACAAAAGGGGGACTGCAGTGTTTTAAAATGGTGGGATACCACCATCTTATCAAGAGCAGTTAGTGATAGGAGATAAATTCTGGCCTTACCAACGATGACCAGATGCTAAAAATGAAAACCTTTGCGTGTTTCCCAATCAGCATCACCCTGTCAGAGAGAAAAAGAAGAAAACCAACCAGTGGGACTATGAGGGGGCTGACTTCCACTACCAGCTCCCCTATCCCAGTTACAAACAGCCAGATCTACGGGTAGTCACTGCACCACAGGCACGTGCTCTTATTCGAGGCATTAGATACGATGTTCACCTATTGTTTGGCAACAGAGAGACCCAGCCGCAATTATTTGTTGATACAACAGGGAGAGTCAATCAAGGAGAGCCTGTTGAAATAATGTACTTAGATTCTCAAAAGATATTTGGCAAGGTGCTACGTTAGAGTCTGGTGCTCATATTAAAATTGCATGGTATTGGAAGAAGTGTGTCAGTGTGGATTGAAAACTAGTTCTCACATAAAAAACAAAACGTCTTTGAGGGTCTTTTTCAGATTGGGGGGATTGTGTCATGTGACAAACTGTACTCTCTCAAATCACAAAAGGCATCTTCCCCTCCAGGGACTCAGTCTACACTTCCCACTGCCTCAGTAAAGCAGGCAGCATAATGGTATACTGAGGGGCTGGTTTCTGAGCTGTAGTTGACGATGGGGTTACTGCACCATAATGGAGGGGATGTCACAACAGTAGAGCAATTAGCTTAATGCTGTTATCGTGTCAGCCACCAGGATTCAATCCTGTTGTTGTCTGTAAGGAGCCTGCACATTGGTGCAGTGCAGTGGAGTGACATCCACACCAGACTTCGAGGCGACTGGTCGCAGGTTCGAAACCAGCCGGCCTCTTGCACGCTTTCCGTCCATGCTGGGTTGAGTGTTGAGCTAACAACTCGGCCTCAGAAAAAATGGATTAAAAAATCTTAAGAAATGGCAAGGTTGCTGCCCAATCTGCCACAAGGCGCGGAAAGAAAAAACAACATTCTCCCCATGACCATGTGGCTTTCCTCTGGGTGCTTTCATTTCTTTATCTATCTATCTATCTATCTATCTATCTATCTATCTATCTATCTATCTATCTATCTATCTATCTATCTATTTACTTAGTTAGTGGCACAGTATGTTAACAGGCCCTTACTGTGATGGGAACCTTCCCACATTCCAAAGATGTACAGGTTAGTAGGTTAATTGGTCACATGGGTGATGTGGACTCATTGGGCAGGAATGACCTGTTATCACTAATTTACAAAAAGACCCCAGATAACCCAGCTATAACAACAATTTCTCACTCTGTGTCAGCAAGACCAAGGAGCTGATTATTGACTTCAGGAGGAGGAAACCAGAGGTCCATGAGCCAGTCCTCATTGGATGATCGGAAGTGGAGAGGGTCAGCGACGTTAAATTCCTCTGCGTTATTTCGGCAAGCCGGTCCTGGGCCCAGCACGTAAATGTAATTACGTAGAAAGCATAGCGACGTCTCTACTTCTTTGGGAGTTTGCGACAATTCAGCATAATATCTATAACTTTGACACTCTTTACTGGAGAGAATATTGACTGGCTGCATCACAGCCTGGTATGGAAACACCAATGCCCTTGAATGGAAAATCCTACAAAAAGTAGTGGATACGGCCCAGCTCTCACTATTACCTCATCATGATCCTTGAACATTATGGTCTACCTGTAAAGTATAAATTTTGCTGTGTAACCAAAACTATGTAGTCAGTTTTGAAACTTGCTATTTGCTATACATGTACCCAATTTAGTAGGAGAATGAAATCCTAAGAATGTAGAAGACAATGGTGCGTTAATGAGAGGTAGCTAAGAGATGTAGATTAGAACATGATTAAGTCAATGGGTAGAAACAATAGTGGCAGGATGTACGTGTGATACGCAACTATAGACCAATTGCATATGCTAATGCAACTGGACCAGGAGATTGCTATAAAGAATGCTGTGTCCGGGGATCGGTGGGCAATCAGCGACTAGTTCAATGACTGTCTCAGCTTTGATTTGCAAATTAAAGTTTAACCCTTCTTGAAGAATCTTCTCTGTCTCCTGGTCATTTATGGGGCACGAGAAACCACGACAAAATTGGCGACCGCGGCAGGACCGGAAAGAGACCCGCGGAAAGGAAACGGCAGATTGGGGACGCTTCCCAGTCCTCTAGGGACCCCCACAAGGCTAACAGAATAAAGGGTGCACCCAAACAAAAGGTAAGCGCTTTTTGCGACAATTTGGACTAAGAATTCTGTTGGTTTTGGGGAGGTCTTGGAGTCTCAGAAGTGTGGAACCACTGCCGAAGGGTCTCTCTGGTCCAAAGAATCTGGCAGAATTGGGGGTTAACAGGAGGCTCAGAGGATTGATCAAGAACACTGCAGTGAGGGTAAGTACAAATAAGTTAATAAGAAGTTAAGTTAAGAAAAATTCCACGTGGTGTTGGTAAATCCCTGTGGGTACCGCTTCGTATGAAACGAAGGGCTGAACGGGCAGGGAAAGGAAAATAGAGAAAATCCTCGTGGATACCGCCTTAAGAGATAAGGGTCTGAATAGACGAGGTGCAAAGAGCAAGTTCTGTGGGTACCGCTCTGAATAGAGGTCTGTACGGGCAGAACAGAATAGACTAGGCATAGAATTAGAGTAAATAATATTATCCAGTAAACGAACTGTGAATCTCTGAAATACCTTAAAAAGAGAGAATAACATGACAGGTAAAGGAATGGCAGTAGAGATTCTGAGCAAAAAATTCCCATTAAATAAATATGAGATCACAAAAACTTCAGAAAAATGGGAAAAAAGAACCAAAAACCTGGTCACAAAGTGGCCAAGAGAAGGAACGTTTGATGTAAGTTTGTGCGAAGAAATGGAGGGACTAATTAAAAATTACAAACCAAAAGATAAATCTAAGAAAAGAGGGCAAAAAAGAGAACGAGAAATGGAAGTGCTAAAACTCTTCAGAACGGAGGGAGAAAGGCTGAGGAGGACAGGTAGAATATTGATTACAAGCGAGGAAGACACTAAGGTGCTGGGAAAAACAGCCTGTTAGAGAGAGAGGAGGGTACGGTGAGAAGCTGGCTTCGGCTCCGTACCCGGATGCGAAAGAAGCAGAAAGACCCCCTCCCTATAATGAGGAAGGAACCCCTAAGCAGTGCCCCCTGCTGACGGGAACAGTAAACATGCAGGGAGAAGTACAAGTTTGGGATAATGAGGAAGAGAAAAAACAATACAAGAAGGAAAAAGCGGCGATATGGAAGGAGATACAGGCAGAAAGGATAAAGATGGAACAGGTACAGAGAGAAATGGAAGAAGAGATTGAACGGATGAAATACTTGAGAGAGGAAAAGGAGTATGAGGAGTATCGGTTATACTATAGAAATGAACAGACTAGAAAAGAAAGTGGCTCATCAGGGCAGGAAGAGATGAGGCATTCAAGAGGAAGTGGAAAAAAGATAGGAGATGAGAGGCTTGGAGAAACACAAGAGAGAAGGGAATCAAGCACGAGTAAGGATCATGAGGAGTCCCTGCCACAGGTGTACAGACATGGACAGGAAGAAAGAGATGGTGACTCATTGGAGGAGCAAGAGTTAAGTGGAGAGAGAGAGGATGCGAGAATTTGTGGGGAAGAGGTAGGAGGCAGAAGCCTAGAAGAGCAGAAGGAGGTGGTCGGGGAGCGACTTGCGGAAGTAGAGAGACAGCCAGATAAGTTACTGAGAGGGGATTGCCCGAGGAGATGCGAAAAATACTCCAGGGGCCAACCAAGTATTGAATCAAGACAGAAAGGAAGGACTCCACAAGGAGACCGAGGGAAGAGGAGGACCCCGGAGACATTTGTGTGGGAGGCAGTAAAGACATACCCTGAGACAGATGGGGAGTCAGGTGAGGAAGAGAGCCAGGGCAGGTGGGAAGAAGGAAGAAGAATGATGCCGTTGTTAGTTAAAGGATCAGGACAAGTGCAGTACATCCCTTGGGGATCCCAGGACCTAGAAGGGCTGAAAAACACTCTGCCCAATCTACATGAAGGAGCATGGAAATGGATTAGAGCCTTTGAAGAAGAAACAGTGGGACGATTATTGGCTATGGGAGATTTGAAGGCACTATTGATAAGGTTGATGGGAACCTCCAAATTTAATGAACTAATGGAAATGGATGGCATAGTAAACTCGAACGACCCAAGAACTGATGGAGACGGGTTTGACAGAGTGAGGCAGAGGGTATGGCAGGCCCTCAGAAAGCTTTGTCCACCCAAAGTGGACCCCAAAGCCTTAAAAGGGGATCCACTGGGAGACACTGCAAACCCAGCAGCCTACGTAGAAAACCAGTTGAAAAGGTGGAGACTGGAGACTGAGCAAGAGGTGGAGAATAGCTTATTTATGACCTCACTGTTCCGACATAGCATTTTGGATGCAATGCCTCCACAAGTAAAATCCAAACTGGAGGAAGTGGTTGGGCTGACGTCAATGACCCCACAAGAATTTAGAGACCATGTAGTCCATGCGGTTGAGAAATACCGGAAAGACAAACGAAGGTTGGCTGAGCAGCAGGAAGAGGTGCAAAGAAAGTTAATACAAATGTAGCTCAAAGAACTCAAAAAGAAGAAAAAAAGAGAAAAACAAAAAGATGCTGCCAGCAACCACCGGTTCGAGTACAGCCATCGAACTGGACAAAGCACTGCTATATAGAGGGACCGATCATACTGTAAGACAAGGGCTGGAAAACCCCATGCCAATAATTGTCTTTGGGGGAGCATTCCCACAAATGCCCTATCAGGAACAGACTAAATTCAAACAGCCCAGACAGGACTGGAAGTCCCAAGGAGGGGGACAGAGGAGCTATGGGCAGAGGGGACCAGTGAGGAAACAGGGGGAAAGAGAGGTAGAGAGATTGTACTGGGAATGTAATCAGCCAGGTCACATGAGAAGAGATTGTCTGTTTACACCATGGCCTGTCACACATCAGCAGGAACCGATAAGAAGGGAACCAAAGTTTAGCCAAGGACCAGCCCCCACAGGCCCAAGCGGACCTGTGAACCCCTATGCGAGGTATTAGGGGTGCCCCGAGAACTCGAGTGGGAAGGGACATTACCCAATGATGACAAGGGAGGCAGATGAGGAACCCATTGTTCAGGTTATGTTAGAAGGGCAACTGACACCAATGATGATAGATACTGGAGCCACGTACACTTGTGTACGGCCACAGTATGCCCTTCACCTTCCCATGTCAGGAAAGTTTATTAAGACGGTAGGGTTCTCGGGGAAAACACAGTTGACACAGTGCACGGCTCCAGTGCGGTTGAGAATGGGAAATAAAGGAATTGTTTTGCCGGTGCTAGTATTTAAAGGAACTCCGATTAATTTGTTAGGCAGAGATGTCTTATTGAAACTGGAATTAAAATTAGAATGCACCAGAAATGGGCTGAGTGTGGAAAGAGCAGGGGCTCAATTGATAGTGCAAGAAGACAAGAAGGCTAACGTCTTTTGGATAGGAGACATCGCAGATCAGATTCAGGAAACCTGGGAAAAATGGAAAAAGGGCGTGCAGGCTATATTACCCAGGGCTGTAATGCCCAAATCTGAGCTACATTGTACAGTGATTTTTGACGAGACTCAGAACAGGGAGTTAGAGGAGAAATGGCACCTGGAGGCATGTACCCAACAGCACCTGGAAGGGGAGGCTATGATAATTGGAAAGCAAGGGGCAGCTTTACAAGTTAAGTGGAACACCTTTTTAGAAAAATGGTACAGGAAACCGGAGGCTCCGCCCCACGTAACGTTGTTGGTAAACAAGGGATATCAGTCTAAAGACTTAGGACCTTTAGTTAAGAGTGCTGAAACCGTAATAGTGTGGAGGAAGAAACACCGAAAATGTATCGTTACAGTCTACAACACCTGTAGGATGAACAAGAGCAAAACGACAGTGTGGGAGTAGATTGTAAGGGCTTCTGAGTCTTTTTCCCTGTCTCAGGTACAGAGGGACAGGTTTTTGGCTCAGCGGCCCAGGGTAACAGGGAGAGAATACTTTGAGGTCATGGCGCAGAAAATTATAGTTTAACCCGAGATTTGGGAATAAGTGCTTGAGTTTATTGGGGCTTTTGTGCGCAGACTCTTAGTCTTTTCTCTGTGTGAGACCCTCTGGGAGTATATTGGAGTATAAAAGTATAAATTTTGCTGTGTAACCAAAACTATGTAGTCAGTTTTGAAACTTGCTATTTGCTATGCATGTACCCAATTTAGTAGGAGAATGAAATCCTAAGAATGTAGAAGACAATGGTGTGTTAATGAGAGGTAGCTAAGAGATGTAGATTATGTAGTCTGAGTTTGCTATTTGCTATGCATGTACCCAATTTAGTAGGAGAATGAAATCTTAAGAATGTATAAGACAATGGTGCGTTAATGAGAGGTAGCTAAGAGATGTAGATTAGAACATGATTAAGTCAATGGGTAGAAACAATAGTGGCAGGATGTACGTGTGATACGCAACTATAGACCGATTGCATATGCTAATGCAACTGGACCAGGAGATTGCTATAAAGAATGCTGTGTCCGGGGATCGGTGGGCAATCAGCGACTAGCTCAATGACTGTCTCAGCTTTGATTTGCAAATTAAAGTTTAATACTTCTTGAAGAATCTTCTGCGTCTCCTGGTCATTTGTGGGGCACGCGAAACCACGACACCTGCAGTGTACCTCTCTGTAACTGTAACACTCTATTCTGCATTCTGTTGTTATTTTTCCCTTGTCCAATGGTTCAATGGTTCCATTTAATATCAGAGAATGTATACAATATACAGCCTGAAATTCTTACTCTCCGCAGACATCCTCGAAACAGAAAGGTACCCCAAAGAATGAGTGACAGTAAAATTGTTAGAACTCAAAAGCCCCCCTACACACAAGCAGCAGCAAAGCATCGACCCTCCCTTACTTACTTCAGCAAAAAGCATCAGCACCCCCCCCCCCACCCAAGAAGCAAGCAATAGCAAAGCCCCTAAGCAAGGCCGTGATTTGCAGGACAACAACAACTTATCGTTCACTCCGACAATCCGACATACCACAGGCTCTCTCTTTCTCTACCCCAATGTACAGTACTGTAGTAATTTTATGTGTTGCACTGTATTGCTGCCACAAACAAAAACACACTCCATGACGTATGTGAGCGATGATAAACCTGATTCTGTTATGGGTCTCATTTGTGGACTGAGAGTGGGAAGGGGTCAGGGAGAGTGGAATCATGGTTGGGAAAAGGGGGAAGGAAGAGGGAGGGAGTGGGAAGCACCAGAAAGACATTCTTTAATGATCAATAAACCAATTGTTTAGAATTGAATGGCCTTGCCTGGTGTCTCAGGGCTGGGTGTGTCTGCACCCATACCATTCCTTCCCCTGTTACTCCTTCTCTGCCTCCTGTCCCACACCCTTCCCAGAGTACTCCACCCTCACCATTTCCAACATCCTTTGCTCCCAAGAGATTTACAAACTCGCTCTCCACTGCATGTTGACAAATACAGTACTGTGCAAAAGTCTTAGTTACCCTGGCTAAATATATGTGCCCAGTACTGTATGTGGTGAAAAGATTTGTATGGATAGTAAACAAAACAATGCTCTTTCACTCCACCTTGCTACACGCCACAATACTAAACCAATTGCTAGTTTCTCAATTGTAACTAATGGCACACGTCGAGAACCTGTTCTGTGACCCCATGACTTGTAATTTATGGCAATGGCCTGAAGGGGTGTGCAAAATGCAAGACAGCAGAAGAGCTGACCATACTGTAGCAGACCATCTAGGGTAGACCAGCCATGACCATACTGAATGGTGTGATAGGGCTTTAGGAGCTATCAAAAAACTAGGTAATGATAGAGATCTAGAAGATTATAAGGCTATAAGGAAAGAGTTTACGAATGAAATTAGGAGAGCCAGAAGGGGCCATGAGAAGGTCTTGGTGGACAGGATTAAGGAAAACCCCAAGGCATTCTACAAATATGTGAAAAGCAAGAGCATAAGATGTGAGAGAATAGGACCCTACAAGTGTGACAGTGGAAAAGTGTGTATGGAACCGGAGGACATAGCGGTGGTACTTAATGAATACTTTGCATCAGCATTCACTACGGAAAAGGATCTTAGCGATTGTAGGGATGACTTACAGCAGAATGAAAAGCTTGAGCATATAGACATTAAGAAAGAGGATGTGCTGGAGCTTTTGGAAAGCATCAATTTGGATAAGTCACTGGGACTGGATGATGTGTACCCCAGGCTACTGTGGGAAGCGAGGGACGAGATTGCTGAGCCTCTGGCGATGATCTTTGCATCATCAATGGGAACGGGAGAGATTCCAGAGGATTACAGGGTTGCAGATGTTGTTCCCTTATTCAAGAAAGGGAGTAGAGATAGCCCAGGAAATTATTAAATTTTTTGAGTTTGTGACTAAACACATTGATGAAGGTAGAGCTGTAGATGTAGTGTATATGGATTTCAGCAAGGCATTTGATAAGGTACCCTGTGCAAGGCTTATTGAGAAAGTAAGGAGGCATGGGATCCAAGGGAATATTGTTTTGTGGATCCAGAACTGGCTTGCCCACAGAAGGCAAAGAGTGGTTGTAGACGGGTCATATTCTGCATGGAGGTCAGTGACCAGTGGTGTGCCTCAGGAATCTGTTCTGGGACCCCTACTCTTCTTGATTATTTTAAATCAGGAAGTGGAGGGTTGGGTTAGTAAATCTGCTGATGATACAAAGGTTGGTGGTGTTGTGAGTATTGTGGAGGGCTGTCAGAGGTTACAGTGGGACATTGATAGGATGAAAAACTGGGCTGAGAAGTGGCAGATGGAGTTCAACCCAGATAAGTGTGAGGTGGTTCATTTGGGTAGATCAAATATGATGGCAGAATATTGTATTAATGGTAAGGCTCTTGGCAGTGTGGAGGATCAGAGGGATCTTGGGGTCCGAGTCCATAGGACACTCAAAGCTGCGCAGGTTGACTTTGTGGTTAAGAAGGCATACGGTGTATTGGCCTTCATCAACCATGGGATTGAGTTTAAGAGCCGAGAGGTAATGCTGCAACTATATAGGACCCTGGTCAGACCCCACTTGGAGTACTGTGCTCAGTTCTGGTCCTCTCACTACAGGAAGGATGTGGAAGCCATAGAAAGGGTGCAGAGGAGATTTACAAGGATGTTGCCCGGATTGGGGAGCATGCCTTATGAGAATAGGTTGAGTGAACTTGGCCTTTTCTCCTTGGAGTGACAGAGGATGAGAGGTGACCTGTTAGAGGTGTACAGGATAATGAGAGGCATTGATTGTGGATAGTCAGAGGCTTTTTCCCAGGGCTGAAATGGTTAGCATGAGATGGCATAGTTTTAAGGTGTTTGGAAGTAGGTACAGAGGAGATGTCAAAGGGTAAGTTTTTTACTCAGAGAGTGGTGAGTGTGTGGAATGGGCTGCCGACAATGGTGGTGGAGGCGGATATAATAGGGTCTTTTAAGAGACTCCTGGATAGGGACATGGAGCTTAGAAAAAGAGGGCTATGGGTAAGCCCAGGTAATTCCTAAAGTAAGTACATATTCTGCATAGCTTTGTGGGCCAAAGGGCCTGTATTGTGTTGTAGGTTTTCTACGTTTCTATGTTTTTAACTTAGTGACTTACTCCTGTGACTCACCCTTGTGTTCTTGTGTGGAAGAATGCATGACAAAGATATCAAGAACCACAATTGACTGACCAGCCTTCTCTGCTGAGATGTCACCAACTATATGAAAGGGCATTGTCGCAGTTATGGTGTAGGGATAGAGCCAGATGCCAAGAAAATCGGGCAATACACACTACCATTTCACAGCTCTTTCTCAAGGTACTGTATGGAAGGATTTCTTCACAGAAATTGCATTGGGAGTTAAACCGCTTAACTTTGAATAAACTTTAAGAAATGTTATTTACTCAGTGAGAAGTGACACATCACAAAACTTTGCTATGGGACCCAGCCTCCTTCCACCCAAAATACCTCACCTCCCCCACCCTGGATGACAAGAAAGCAATTTGCCCTTAAACTGTTCTCAGCTCCTTGAATGTGGAAGTATGATTCATCATGAGGAGGATTTTGCATCAGTGTGAGAGATGAGGTAGGAAGGGGAGAGGGGGAGAGAGAGGGAGAGATATCAAAGTCGTATTGGCCAAGTTCTGAAGGCATTTATTGGCAATGGGTGGTGGCACCCTCCCCATCCCTGGTTGATGGGCTCTCTGAATTTGACTCAGATACGCCCATTTTCTACACTGTGCTGGTTTATCATCGAAAACCTGGACAGTAAAAGGTGCTGACAAGTAGAGAGTGTACTAATCTGCTCTGCATCCATCTGCCCTGACAACCTCCATATTGCCAATTTGGTTCGGTTACATCAGCTCATTACCACTTTTTTTCTGCATCTGTCAGCACCTTCCACTTCTGAGAAGTTGTGTAAATTATGACTCTAATGACTTAATGTCTTCTGGAACTTTTCCAGGGATTCTTAGAATATCTGTGACCGAAGTCTCTGAATCACTTTTCATAAACATAATTTCCCCCATTCATCTGGAAGATCCTCTCTGTGTCCGGAGCTAAGGGAAAGAGTTAGCCATGGGATATTTGGCTGCCACGGTAGTGTAGCGGTTAGTGCTACGTTTTTACAGCTCAGGGCGTTCATTCCCGGCGTCCTCTGTCAGGAACGTCTGTTCATTCTCCGGGTGCTCCGGTTTCCTCCCACAGTCTAAAGACGTAGTGGGTAGATTGTAAATAGTCCAATGGTTAGGTTAGAATTAAATCAGGGTTGTCGGGGGTTACTGAGCAGTGCGGCTCAAAGGGCTGGAAGGGCCTAGAGTACTCGCACTGAACCTCTAAACAAGATAAATAAAGAATATATTCACATGCAGGTTTCCAGCATGCCCGGCCCTTTGTAATGCTCATGTCAACTCACTTCTGAGATCATTGCTGCTCTCCTCCCTCTCTCATCCGCCTGTTACCCCTCCTCACCTGCATCCACCTATCAGTTGCCAGGTCTTGCTTCCTTTTCATACTCACAATCCAGATGAAGCATCTCGACCTGAAAAGCTGACTGTCCATTTCCCTCCACAGATGCTGCCTGACACACTGTGTACATCCATCTACTGATGCTTCCAGACACATTGTCAGTTATGTTCCTGGAATCATCGGGTGTTTCAGGTCTTTTAACAAAATACACCCTTCTCCAGGTGACCCACCCGGGGCTGATCAGACCCCAGCTCGTGTCCAGATGCTGGCTCCCCTCTCTTGAGCCACAGCCATCTTGAGGCCCTCTCTGCCACATCGGTGGTACTGTGGATGGCTCTCCTCTTCCTCTCTCCCTCGATGCCCAAATTGCTGAAGGCTCTGGCTAAGGAACGGGCTGCGAATCCCCTACAACCTTCTTCCACTGGGAGACACCTCGCTCTCCATCCAGCCTGCTGGCAGTCACTGACCAGTCCTGCTAAGTTCGTCCAGTGCTTTTCCTTGTGTTGCTCCAGAGAGTCTGTGTCTGGCCAGAGCCTGTGGGCTCTCTCTCTCTCTCCTCAGTTGTGTGAATGTTGTGACTGCACCCCAAACCCATAGGGAGTGCACTGTCTAGTCTCCAGACCTTGTTTTCTTTAACATTTGTGCCCAGTTTGAACTTCGTAGCCAACCTGACAATGACTGTTTCAGACACCAGCTGGGATCCAATTACACATTCCAGATGTTGGATGAGACTTCCTCACTTGGAAATGAATCAGAACCATTGTGTTACAAATAAATCTGCGGTAGGAGCAACAATTGTTGACCAGTAGAGATCTTGAGCCCATATGGAGCATTCGGAAAGAACACACTAATTAGTTTCAGCTTCTTACCAATGGGCAAGCGGTGCATGATCAAAGGTTCCTTTTTTGAAGATCACAATTCAGATTATTTCTACCACGCTACCAGAATACACGTTCATTAGAGGAGACACTTGTTCTGCTGGTAGGGTCGTTGCCTCACAGCTATCAAGATCCGGATTCAATCTGGATCTCTGTGTGGAATTTCAATGGTTTTGCTCGACTGCATTGGTTACCTCCGGGTACCCTGCTTTCCTCCCACATCCCGAAACCGTGCAGGCTGGTAATTTAATTGGCTGTTGTAAATTGCCTGGAGTAAACAGGTGAGAGGTTGAAGAACTGAAGGAGCTGCTGGGCTTTCAGTATCATAGAATAATACATCAGGAAAACAGAACTCTCTGGCATAATACTGACTGAGCTGGTCCCATTTGCACACTTGAGTCTAAACCTTCTCTATCCAGCTACCTGTTCTAAAAGTTGTCATTGTACCTGTCTGAACCACTTGCTCATTCCATACTCCCACTACTCTCTGTGTGAGGAGGTTGCCCCTCAGTTTCCTTTTCTCACCTTAAAACCTAGGCCTTCTAGCTTCAGATTCCAATTCCCTGGGGAAAGAGCTTGTGTGCATTCCCCCTGTCTATTGCCCTTATGATTTTATATAAGCTCACTTCTCCGTTTCCTATGGCAAGCCTCTCCCTATAACTCAGGCCCTTGTGTCCTGGCAACATCCTCATAAATCTTCTTTGCACTCTTTCCAGCAAGAGTTAATGGGAAAATAGGTGGAGAAACGGGTCTGATGGGATTGCCCTGTGAAGTGGCATGAACTTGAGGACCAAATAGCCTCTGCCTGTATCAAAAACTGAAACATGGACAAATAGAATTAAATAAACACTATTCCCTTCATCTTTCTGGTGGGTCTTTAACCAATGAATTTATGGGTCTTTGGTAGTTTAGCCTTTTGACTGCCAATCTTTTTTTTAGATCAAAGCACAATTCTGTCCAGTGTGCTAAGGTACTCTGTTTGATGAGCAACACACTAGTATTGAAAGGGTGGTACTTTACAACCGATATTCTCTGCCCTGTGATTTATGCCGAGCTGTTTTCCTACAGAAGGGACAGGTTTAATGAATTCCTCCCCAAACCATTTCTACAAAAGGTTTATTTATGCCAAATTACCATGTGGCAGAAGGAGCAGTCTCATTAATCCTTTCCGAGCATCACGTGTCAGCTGCTGCCCCCCATAAACCCCGACTCCATCCCCTGTGGTTTTACAGACTCCCCCAAGAAGAGAGCTGAGATTTGTGTTGGGATCATTAGCAAACACCACGGGGTAAACTACAGTATCTAAACCTTTCAAGCCAACACAGAGAGTGCTCTGGGGAGCATTGTTTGATAGAAACACTGCATAATTAAACACAATGCCATACATCTTATACGAAGGCATTCCATGATATGTTCAGCCAATTATTTCAGTTGCATCACCTTAATAATTCACAGCAAAGATGTACCTCCCTTCTTGACCATGTGGCCAGGCTTCACGGCACAAAGCGGTTTGATCTTTTTCGGTCACACTGTAGATGCGACAGTGAAGAGCCGGTGCAGTGGGAAGCTGCAGTTTATATCCCTCAGAGGACTATCGGCAACCTTGTAAGCCCTTTTAATTAGCAAGTGAAGTTCAAGCTCAAGTTTATTGTTGTTAAAAGGCAAACATACACAGGGTATAAAAGCTTTGAAAATTAGATGTTGCGACAGTAACACTGTACATTAGAAGGCGAGGACAAACGTAAGTTAACATAAATTTAAATAACCATAAATTATTACATACACAATGAACTGAACATAATGGCATTAGTGCAAGTTGAGAGGAAGAAAAAGAAATATATTGTGAGCTTGTGTTAGGGTTATTCAGGTTGATGCAAAAACCTGTCGGCAGTGGGGAAGAAGCTATTGTCAAACCTGGAAATGTGAGTCTTCAGACGTCTGTACCGCCTGCTCGATGGCAGCGGGCACGGCCAGATGATGGGGTCCTCAGTGATGCATGCACCTTCCTGATCATCAACTCCTGTAGGTATCCTCGATGGTGATGAAGAGCTGTAGTCATGATGGAACTGGCTGAGACCACTCTGCTGTGCATTGGATCTCCCACGCCAGCCTGCTACAAATTACGCACCTGGAGAAGCTTCTCAAAGGTTTCAATGACATATCGAATCCCTTAAGCTTCTAATAGAGTAAAGGTGCCAGTGTGCCCTCTCCATGAATGATAAGTTTCACTGAAAGTAAAGACCAGCATGCTGCCTTAAAAAGGTCTGCTAGAGAATTGAACAATTTAATATGATTATAATAGCATCAGTAGAAACATCAAAATAATCATATGAATGCTTTAAATAATTCTTCTAGACTAATTCAGTGGTTCATCCTTGGGCATTGATCTGCAATTTCAGGATCTCCAGTTGCACAGGATTTTGGATTCGGATTAAGTGGCTCACCTTAGGTATTTACAGTGAGATATTCATATGTTGGGGTAGTGGGGTGTAGAATTGTCTCTACCAAAGCACGTGTAAGAGGCATTTTCCTTCTGCTAGCCCACAGGTCACCGTCGGGCAAGGTTAGCCCCCCCCCCTCGATCAGGGTCACGTGAAGCTGTGGGAGGGGATGGTGGATGGTCGTTTGAGCAGCTGTTCAGATCACAAGACCTGGTTATGTGACCACTGATGCCAGGCAGACAAACTCTGGAGAGTACAGTATTGACGATGGCTGGGGTCACCATCTTGTAAAGACGCTGCCAAGAAGAAGGTGATGGCAAGCCACTTCTGTAGAAAAATTTGCCAAGAACGATCATGGTCATGGATAGACCATGATCGCCCATGTCATATGACACAGCACATAACGATGATCGTCATGACGATTCTTACGTTAGAGCTACCAACCCTTAGCAGAAAGATACAATAGTAGAGGTAGTATAGCTGCTGTCTCATAGCACCAGAGGCCTGTGTCCAATCCTGACCTTGGGTGCAATCTGTTTGTGAGGATTGGACATTCTTCCTATAATCATGAAGATTCCTCTGGTAACCCAAAGACACGTGAGTTAGTAAGTTAATTGAACACTGTAAATAGACTTTTATAGTAGGTGAGTGGAAGAATCTGGGATAGTTGATGGGAATATGGGGAGCATAACATGGGATTAATGTAGAATTGATGTACTGTAAATGAGTGATTGATAGATAGGCCAAAGAGCTATTTCTATTCTTTGTTTCCATGATTCTATAAATGAGGACTGTTCTCAAAATAGGTGAACTAGATCTTCCAACTGAAACTTGCTTGGTACACGATGCCAGATAATCACAAACAAGAGAAAATCTGCAGATGCTGGAAATCCAAGCAGTGCACACAAAATGCTGGAGGAACTCAGCAGGCCAGGCAGTACAGGCAGTATCTATGCAAAAAAGCATAGTCAACATTTCGGGCCGAGACCCTCCAGCAGGACCTACATCCAGAATTTTGTGTGTGTTTGCCAGATAATTAACAGCCTCAGAACTCACTGGCAAAATGTGCCTTCTGGACTGTCTCCCGAATATGGAGCTGGTAATATAATGTGCAGAGGAGGAGCTATCCCAGGTCAACTGCCTCAATAAGGAGAAACTGCCCTGAAGAAGAAGATACCCTAGGTCAACTGCCCCAATAAGGAACAAGTCAGCACAACAGAGAAAGGAAAGCAACACACACACAAAATGCTGGTGGAACGCAGCAGGCCAGGCAGCATCTATAGGGAGAAGCGCTGTCGACGTTTCAGGCCGAGACCCTTCGTCAGGACTAACCGAAAGGAAAGATAGTAAGAGATTTGAAAGTAGTGGGGGGAGGGGGAATTACAAAATGATAGGAGAAGACCGGAGGGGTTGGGGTGAAGCTGAGAGCTGGAAAGGTGATTGGCGAAAGTGATACAGAGCTGGAGAAGGGAAAGGATCATGGGATGGGAGGCCTCAGGAGAAAGAAAGTGGGGGGGGGGGGAACACCAGAGGGAGATGGAGAACAGGCAAACAACTAAATATGTCAGGGATGGGGTAAGAAGGGGAGGAGGGGCATTAACGGAAGTTAGAGACGTCAATGTTCATGCCATCAGGTTGGAGGCTACCCAGCCGGTATATAAGGCGTTGTTCCTCCAACCTGAGTGTGGCTTCATCTTGACAGTAGAGGAGGCCATGGATAGACATATCAGAATGGGAATGGGACGTGGAATTAAAATGTGTGGCCACTGGGAGATCCTGCTTTCTCTGGTAGACAGAGCGTAGGTGTTCAGTGAAACGGTCTCCCAGTCTGCGTCGGGTCTCACCAATATATAAAAGGCCACACCGGGAGCACCGGACGCAGTATACCACACCAGCCGACTCACAGGTGAAGTGTCGCCTCACCTGGAAGGACTGTCTGGGGCCCTGAATGGTGGTGAGGGAGGAAGTGTAAGGGCAGGTGTAGCACTTGTTCCACTTGCAAGGATAAGTGCCAGGAGGGAGATCGGTGGGAAGGGATGGGGGGGGGGGGGCGGATGAATGGACAAGAGAGAAAGGAAGTAGGTGTTACAAGTGAGGCAAGAATTAAGAAGTAGGTGCATTTAAATCGGATGACCCAATGTGCACATGTTGATGGGGGAGTAGTTGAATTTTGCTTCCATCCCCTAACCTTGGATCAGTAGGTCATCCAGGTTGGTGTAGAATCTTTGTGGCTCTGCGGCTATGCAAGTAGGTGTTTCATTGCATGCACGTGCATATGACAATAACCTTGACTTTGGCTTTGTCATTCTCTACCTCTAGCTGTGCTATGTAAATTGAGTTAGAATCACACAGCATGGATGAGGCCCTTCGACCCACCAAGTCTGTGCTGGCTATTAACCACCCCTCTACACAAGCTCAATTTTTCATCTTGCTTCCCCATCAACTCTAATTCCACTTCCCCAATTCTGGGGGCAATAGACAGTGGGCAATTAACTTAGTAACCAGTTTGTATTTAGCATGTGAGAGGAGCCTGGAGTAGCCAGGGAAAACCAGTCCGGTGGACTGCACCCAAAGTCAGGATTGAACCAGTGTCTTTGAAGCTGTGAGGCAGCAGCTCTAACCACTATGCCACTGTGCCATGCCCAGTACTATCAGTCCCATTTGTCTACCGGCATGTGGCCATGACTGAACGTGTATGGTGAAGGGTAAAGTTTCCCAGAGTTAAACTGCGATAAACGATCCAACACAAAGTCATTTGGGACTCAGTTCCTTGGAAACTTTGGATCAGTTTCAATGAGAAAAATGATAATCCGAGCAATAGTTATGTCTTCAGTCCATCCTTCCCCGGTCACCTCATTTGTCATATGCTGCAGTAGAGAGTGACCCATGGTTTGCTTCCCTGACACGTGCTGAAGTCCGATGTGAGAAGCCCTATGAATTGCTTTCACTGATGCCCACACTCGTTCTGCCATGTTTTCCACTCGCATGCGGGGCCCGTGCTAACCTCCCCACCCACCACCCTCCCGCCTTTGGCCTCAGCCAGTGGCTTTCTGCCAGTCAGTAGCTCAGGCTGATTCCAATTATGTAGTCAGTGACAGAAGACTGAGCGCAATTTCCCAGTGAGAGCTGCAGATATTGGTCGCAGGATTGAAAAATCAAACAAGAAATGCAAATTCGGAAAATCTGTTATGAACTGCGGGTCAGGCAGCATCCATGGAAGGAGAAAGTTAATGTTTTGGGTTAAACACGGTGCAGTTTTCATGTCTGCTCCATTCAACCCGGGCTGCCTTGATGATCTTTATTCTGGCACACAGTTAATCAGCTGCTGTGGATTGAAAATGCTGACACACGCACTGCACCGAGCTAATGACTTGGAAATCAATTGAGACTTGGATTCCTCTGGTCCCCTTCACGCAGACCCTTTGAAGCATCATTACTGCCATTGTGTGGGAAGTGACGCAGCCAACTTTCTCCCAGACTGAGCAGCAACGTGATAATCTGCGTTAGTAAGAGAGGAAGACGTATCAGGCCGGTCATTGGTCGTGAGACCCGGGAACAGGTAAGTATTAGCAGAGTGGGCACAGTGTGTCAAAGGTAGGACAATGAGATTGAGAGGGAAAATAAATCAGCCATGATTGAATGTGAAATGGGTTAATTCTGCTCCAAGTCTTACGGCCTTATGGACGATAGTCATTGAAGCAGGTTACCAGTATGACTGCTTCAATATCAGGCATCAGTATGATTGAACCCTTTTTGAAGCTGTCAGATCGAGGGACTGAAGATGTCATTAAATACTCCAGTCAGTTGGTTAGCGCAGGTCTTCAGTACTTGTCCCTACAATGTTCTATGTTCTATGGTAAACCAACAACAGCAACAACAAGAACAACAGAACAACAGCAGAACAAGCCCCCTCCTCCCTCCGACCCACTCACACTCACACAGAGTTCTCCATCCGCAGGACAGTACACATCTGGGCCTCCAGCTTCCAGCGGACTCGTGGACTCACAGATATTGGGCTCCGACTTCCCCAAGGTACTTGCAGACTCACAGATCCAGGTTTAGGCTATTGGCCCTCGACTCCTGCATTCATAGAAACTTGGAAAACCCACAATGCCGTGCCGAACATGTACTTACTTTAGAAATTACCTAGGCTTACCCATAGCCCTCTATTTTTCTAAGCTCCATCTACCTGTCCAGGAGTCTCTTAAAAGACCCTATCATTTCTGCCTCCACCACTGTCACCAGCAGCCCATTCCATGCACTCACCACTCTCTGAGTAAAAAACTTACCCCTGAATCTCCTCTATACCTACTTCCAAGCACCTTAAAACTGTGCCCTCTCATATTAGATATTTCAGCCCTGGGGAAAAAGTCTCTGACTACTCACATGATCAATGCCTCTCATCACCTTATACACCTCTATCAGGTCACCTCTCATCCTCCGTCATTCCAAGGAGAAAAGGCTGAGTTCACTCAACCTATTCTCATAAGGCATGCTCCCCAATCCAGACAACATCCTTGTAAGTCTCCTCTGCACCCTTTCTATGGTTTCCACTGTTATGAAAGTACCACAGCTCTGAGGGGCCGAAGGGTGCGGGACCAGCCCCCTCCTTCAAGAGAATCGCAAGATCGCTATTAATTCGGGTCTTGGACCCAGGAAATGAGAGACAATGCCACGGATTTGACCATTGTTCTTAGAGGCACCTGTGTAAATTGCAACTCTATAGTACGTGCCAGCGATCAGGGACATGGACACCCTCGGGCAATGTGGTGTGGGGATGGCCTCACCCTACCTTGATTGGCATTTACAAATCTGCCAGCCATGATAAAAAGGAGACTGCTGGAGGCGGTACTCCAGCGACGCACTAGACGGAGACCATCGCTCATGCCTCTCGTAATAACGGGAAGCTGCTCGGAAGCCACGTGTGATTTGGATCCCCTAGCTAGGGAATCGAGTGGCTAATAACCCCGAAAAGGATTTCGGACTGACAACGAGGAACACCCGTTCTCGATCTCACGCTTTGAGTCCAGAAGGCTGGCAAGTTTATTTTCTCTCTCCAACCCGTGAACACCCAGCGGTCCCTCAAACGGCAAAAAGCCTCCATGAACTGGCGAGACTTTTATATTTCAATTGTTCAAATCGTTTAACCCCTAGACAATGATAGAGCTTATTTCTTATTGAGTAGTACTACCCTGCGCTTTAGATTGAGTATTGACGACGTATGTTATCTGAATGTTTGTATTAACCTTACGTTTGTGCCCCTTTATAAATAAAAACGTTTGAAAATAGTACCATCAGACTTCAGCGGACCTCTCTATCTTTGCTGGTAAGTGATCCAGTTACGGGATACGTAACACCACATCCTTATTGTAGTGAGGCAACCAGAATTGAGCACAGTACTCCAAGTGGGGTCTGACCAGGGTCCTATATAGCTGCAACGTTACCTCTCGGCTCCTAAATTCAATTCCATGATTGATGAAGGCCAATACACCATATGCCTTCTTAACCACAGAGTCAACCTGCGCAGCTGCTTTGAGTGTCCTATGGACTCGGACCCAAAGATCCCTCTGATCCTCCACACTGCCAAGAGTCTTACCATTAATACTACATTTGCTCATCATATTTGACCTATCAAAATGAACCACCTCACACTTATCTGGGTTGAACACTATCTGCCACTTCTCAGCTGAATTTTGCATCCTATCAATGTCCCACTGTAACCTCTGACAGCCCTCCATACTATCCACAACACCTCCAACCTTAGTGTCATCAGCAAACTTACTAACCCATCCCTCCACTTCCTTATCCAGATCATTTATAAAAATCATGAAGAGAAGGAGTCCCAGAACAGATCCCTGAGGCACACCACTGGTCACTGACCTCCATGCACAATATGACTCGTCTACAACACCCCCAACCTTTGTATCATCAGCAGATTTACTAACCCAACCCTCCACTTCCTGATTTAAAATAATCATGAAGAGTAGGGGTCCCAGAACAGATCCCTGAGGCACACCACTGGTCACTGACCTCCATGCAGAATATGACCCCTCTACAACCACTCTTTGCCTTCTGTGGGCAAGCCAGTTCTGGATCCACAAAGCAATGTCCCCTTGGATCCCATGCCTCCTTACTTTCTCAATAAGCCTTGCATGGGGTATCTTATCAAATGCCTTGCTGAAATCCATATACACTACATCTACGGCTCTACCTTTAGTCACATCCTCAAAAAATTCAATCAGGCTCGTAAGGCACGACCTGCCACGCTGACTATTCCTAATCATATTATGCCTCTCCAAATGTTCATAAATCCTGCCTCTCAGGATTTTCTCCAAAAACTTACCAACCACTGAAGTAAGACTCACTGGTCTATAATTTCCTGGGCTATCTCTACTCCCTTTCTTGAATAAAGAAACAACATCCGCAACCATCCAATCCTCCAGAACTTCTCCCGTCCCCATTGATGATGCAAAGATCATTGCCAGAGTCTCAGCAATCTCCTCCCTCACCTCCCACAGTAGCCTGGGGTACATTTCGTCTGGTCCCTGTGACTTATCCAACTTGATGCTTTCCAAAAGCTCCAGCACATCCTCTTTCTTAATACAGCATCTACATGCTCAAGCTTTTCAATCTGTTGTAAGTCGTCCCTAAAATAGCCAAGATTCTCTTCCGAAGTGAAGATTTGTCAGCTTTGGGGTTTGACTTATGGGCTAATCTTCAGTATCGACCCAGGACCCAATGATAATGATCCCAATCATGGGAACCTGAAGTTCAGCCCTTGAACTCTGGACTTGCCGACTGGCCTTTGCACGTCTTGCCCACTCAGACCTTTGATCCCAATACCCGCCAAACAGGGGCATTAGTAGACCTGGCCTTCTTCCACAGCACTTGCCACTCTGATATCTGTCCACAAATCTCCTCTGTTACACATCTTCTGACCTTCAAATGCAGAGTGCAGAGCGAAGGCCTCGACTCCAGCCTTGCCTCTGTTTCCCCGACATCCCACCTAGGAGTTTGGGGATGCCATCATCTACCTGCTGAACCGTGTCTACACCCACCTGGACAAGCCGGTGAGCACTGTGAGGGTCATGTTTTTTGACTTCTCCAGTGTGTTCAACACCATCCGCCCTGCTCTGCTGGGTGAGAAGCTGACAGTGATGCAGGTGGATGCTTCCCTGCTGTCATGGATTATTGATTACCTGACTGGCAGACCACAGTATGTGCGCTTGCAACATTGTGTGTCAGACAGAGTGGTCAGCAGCACTGGGGCTCCACAGGGGACTGTCCTGTCTCCCTTTCTCTTCACCATCTACACCTCGGACTTCAACTACAACACAGAGTCTTGCCATCTTCAGAAGTCTTCTGATGACTCTGCCATAGTTGGATGCATCAGCAAGGGAGATGAGGCTGAGTACAGGGTTATGGTGGGAAACTTTGTCACATGGTGTGAGCAGAATCATCTGCAGCTTAATGTGAAAAAGACTAAGGAGCTGGTGGTGGACCTGAGGAGGGCTAAGGCACCGGTGACCCCTGTTTCCATCCAAAGGGTCAGTGTGGACATGGTGGAGGATTACAAATACCTGGGGATACAAATGGACAATAAACTGGACTGGTCAAAGAACACTGAGGCTGTCTACAAGAAGGGTCAGAGGCGTCTCTATTTCCTGAGGAGACTGAGGTCCTTTAACATCTGCCGGACGATGCTGAGGATGTTCTACGAGGCTGTGGTGGCCAGTGCTATCATGTTTGCTGTTGTGTGCTGGGGCAGCAGCCTGAGGGTAGCAGACACCAACAGAATCAACAAACTCATTCATAAGGCCAGTGATTTTGTGGGGGTGGAATTGGACTCTCTGATGGTGGTGTCTGAAAAGAGGATGCTGTCCAAGTTGCATGCCATCTTGAACAATGTCTCCCATCCACTCCATAATGTACTGGTTAGGCACAGGAGTACATTCAGCCAGAGACTCGTTCCACCGAGATGTAACACTGAGCGTCATAGGAAGTCATTCCTGCCTGTGTCCATCAAACTTTACAACTCCTCCCTCGGAGTGTCAGACACCCTGAGCCAATAGGCTGTTCCTGGACTTATTTCCACTTGGCATAATTTACCTATTATTATTTAATTATTTATGGTTTTATATTGCTCTATTTCTACACTATTCTTGGTTGGTGCGATTGTAACAAAACCCAATTTCCCTCGGGATCAATAAAGTACGTCTGTCTGTCTGTCACCTAATGGATGATCTCACGCCAGCCTTGGAGACAGATCACGGGGTCATCAGGGGCTGTGGGAAAGTGCTTAACAATAATTCTGTTGGTCAAAGTGAGCATTAACAGCATTGACATCATCTGGGAGGATTGTTTCCATTCGTGTTGCTTGTTTTAGCTTTGTTGGAATTGTGGCATTCAGGCCCTGCCACAACTGTCAGGCATCCCTCTGTGATTCAAGTGTCGTCCTAAATTGCCACTTTGCAGTGAGATCGTCTTCCAGAGGTCATACCTGGTCCTCGTACTTCCTCCAATCGCCAGCTACAAGAAGCTCCTGAAATATTGGTACCGGTTTGTTATTGTCACATGTACAGTCAAGAGCTTTTGATTTGCCTGCCATCTTGACTGATCTTTCCATACAGGTGGTAAGAAGAAAGCAGGGATGCAGAATATAGTGTTGCAGTAACAGAGAAAGGGCAGAGCAGGCAGGCAGGCAATGATGAATTGGAAGTTCAGTTCATCGGAGACACACGAGCCTGCAGATGGTGGAATCTGGAGCTCCAAGCAACCTGCTGCAGGGATGCGACTGTTTGAGCAGCATCTGTAGGGAGAACCGAATTGTCATTGTTTGGTTTGAAACCTGGCATCAGTTCCCCTAGCGGATTGTTTGTTGCTCATGATTTCGTCCCTTATGAGGGGTCCTATCCAGAGCATGATAAAAATGGGCTAAAACTTGTTCTGAGTTTTAAGTTAAAAAGTTAAGCATCCACTTCCCACTTCTCGCTAAAAATCAGTCAGGCTCCTCACTGTGTTCCTAAATAACCATTTCCATTGTGACAGGGATTT
The DNA here is from genome assembly GCF_048418815.1 of Hemitrygon akajei. NCBI lineage: Eukaryota > Metazoa > Chordata > Chondrichthyes > Myliobatiformes > Dasyatidae > Hemitrygon > Hemitrygon akajei. The sequence goes on from NC_133128.1 coordinate 88,209,478, forward strand.
GAAGTCTTGCTTTGCCAATACCTAGTCCACTTCATTCTCAAGACAAAAGTTTGTTTATTACTCTTTGACTACAGTGCATCTTTGCTAACATTTTGATGCCTTTGCTCCTGCTGGCCTTTTTATTTCTAAGTGAGGTCCTATATATTTGGATGAAATATTATTTACATTGTTTGTGATTCATTCTACAGTCTCACCAGTGTAGCTGTCCTGCTTCACCTGCGTCAGACAGCTTCTGTAGTGCCAGTGACTGAAACATTAACTCAGCTTCTCTCTCCACAGACACTGCCCAATTTGTTGAATACTACTTATGTTTTGTTTCAGATTTCCAGCACTAGAAATATCTTACCTTTATAGACAATAGACAATAGGTGCAGAAGTAGACCATTCGGCCCTTCGAACCTGCACTGCCATTTTGAGATCATGGCTGATCAATTACTATCAATACCCAGTTCCTGCCTTGTCCCCATATCCCTTGATTCCCCTATCCATAAGATACCTATTTAGCTCCTTCTTGAAAGCATCCAGAGAATTGGCCTCCACCACCTTCCGAGGCAGTGCATTCCAGACCCCCACAACTCTCTGGGAGAAGAAGTTTTTCCTTAACTCTGTCCTAAATGACCTACCCCTTATTCTCAAACCATGCTCTCTGGTACTGGACTCTCCCAGCATCTGGAACATATTTATGCCTCGATCTTGTCCAATCCCTTAATAATCTTATATGTTTCAATCAGATCCCCTCTCAATCTCCTTAATTCCAGCGTGTACAAGCCCAGTCTCTCTAACCTCTCTGCGTAAGACTGTCCAGACATCCCAGGAATTAACCTCGTGAATCTACGCTGCACTTCCTCTACAGCCAGGATGTCCTTCCTTAACCCTGGAGACCAAAACTGTACACAATACTCCAGGTGTGGTCTCACCAGGGCTCTGTACAAATGCAAGAGGATTTCCTTGCTCTTGTACTCAATTCCCTTTGTAATAAAGGTCAACATTCCATTAGCCTTCTTCACTGCCTGCTGCACTTGCTCATTCACCTTCAGTGACTGATGAACAAGGATTCCGAGATCTCTTTGTATTTCTCCCTTACCCAACTCTACACCGTTCAGATAATAATCTGCCTTCCTGTTCTTACTCCCAAAGTGGATAACCTCACACTTATTCACATTAAACGTCATCTGCCAAGTATCTGCCCACTCACCCAGCCTATCCAAGTCACCCTGAATTCTCCTAACATCCTCATCACATGTCACACTGCCACCCAGCTTAGTATCATCAGCAAATTTGCTGATATTATTTTCTATGCCTTCATCCAAATCGTTAACGTAAATGGTAAACAGCTGTGGTCCCAATACCGAGCCCTGTGGCACCCCACTAGTCACCACCTGCCATTCCGAGAAACACCCATTCACCGCTACCCTTTGCTTTCTATCTGCCAACCAGTTTTCTATCCATGTCAATGCCTTCCCCCCAATGCCCTGAGCTTTGATTTTACCCACCAGTCTCCTATGTGGGACCTTATCAAATGCCTTCTGAAAATCGAGGTACACTACATCCACTGGATCTCCCCCGTCTAACTTCCTGGTTACATCCTTGAAAAACTCCAACAGATTAGTCAAGCATGATTTACCTTTGGTAAATCCATGCTGGCTCGGCCCAACCCTATCACTGCTATCTAGATATGCCACTATTTCATCCTTAATAATGGACTCTAGCATCTTTCCCACCACCGATGTCAGGCTGACAGGTCGATAGTTCTCTGTTTTCTCCCTCCCTCCTTTCTTAAAAAGTGGGATAACATTAGCCATTCTCCAATCCTCAGGAACTGATCCTGAATCTAAGGAACATTGGAAAATGATTACCAATGCATCCGCAATTTCCAGGGCCACCTCCTTTAGAACCCTAGGGTGCAGACCATCTGGACCTGGGGATTTGTCAGCCTTCAGTCCCATCAGTCTTCTCATCACCGTTTCCTTCCGAATGTCAATCTGTTTCATTTCCTCTGTTACCCTATGTCCTTGGCCCATCCATACATCTGGGAGATTGCTTGTGTCTTCCTTAGTGAAAACAGATCTAAAGTACTCATTAAATTCTTCTGCCATTTCTCTGTTTCCCATAACAATTTCACCCAATTCATTCTTCAAGGGCCCAACGTTGTTGTTAACTATCTTCTTTCTCTTCACATACTTCAGATGCAACATCCTGACTCAGAAATATATTACTTTCCATGCGGGGTCAGACCCTTGCAACTCGATTACTCATGGAACCATGGATTCATCTTCAAAGAACAAACACAGGAGACTTAAATGCCAATTAGGACCAGTTTATAAATGCAGTCATTGCTATTTATATCAAGGTTTCTGCGCACATTATTTCTAGACCTGTGAATTGATTTGATTAGCACTTACCTTAAGTTCAATGTGGTTTTACAACTCTTCTTAGCGTCTCTGTGGAATCGTCTCAAGAACAGAGAATTTACATAAGCCAATGCAACAAAGGACAAACTCCTACCCAATGAAAGTTATATGTCTGAACTTTTAGGATCTCCGTGAAACCTGCAAACAAGTTCAATTAACAGAAAGCTGCTGTGGTGTTGAATTCAATCTGGCAGCACGGGTTGTTTTGTGAATGAGACTGATTTGTGTCATAATGCTTATAAAAACTGTACAATGGATCATGGAAACTCAATTTGCTCCCACCATCATTTGTATTTGGCAATTCTGAGCAGGTTAAACTGAAGAAAACACAGAGTCTGATCAAGAACTCACTCTTCTCCATAATGCTTCTTCTGAGAAATGCAGTGATGTGCCGATCCGATTCACAGTCAGCACCATTGCAACATGTACATCACTTGATCTCAGTGTGCCCTGTACACGGCAGAGTTTCTGCAGTGCTGGTTCCTTGCAGTGCATCATCCACAAATGTGGGAGATTTCCCCAAGCGGCGTGTTCCCGGTACAAGGAGTGAAGAGTCAGAGCCGGATGACGGCCTGGCAACGAAATGGGTGCTGTCTGTGTGGAGTTTTCATGATCCTCCTGGGACCACCCGGTTTTAATTTGGGTACTCTTGCTTTCTCCCTTATCCTGAGATGCTGGAATGCTAATTGGCCTCTGGTGTAGGTGGAATGTATGAAAGCCAGAGCTGTGGTCAGTCATAGAAGCACACAGAACAGAAACAAGCCCTTCACACCGTCAAGTGCACGCTGACAATCAAGCATCAATTAAGGCCAATCCTGCTCTGACCCATTTTATTCTGCAGCCCCTGGAATCAACCCCCTCAGATCTAGCCTTCATAACTTTGTGGATGTGGGTGGAGTAAACTCATGCAGTCATGGGAAAAAACGTGCAAACTCCACCCAGACAGAGCAGGAGGTCAGGATCCAATCCAGATTGTTGGAGCTGAGAGTCAGTGCCTCTGCTAGCAGCGCTGATGTGTTTCCCGTTGAACAGGTGAGGGAACTGACGGGGATGTAGGAAAGAAACTATTGCAGAGACGTAAGGGTGAGAATGGGACAGGCAGGGATTTCCCAAAAGCTGGCAAGGGCACAGTTGGCTGAATATAGCCTCTTTCTTTGTCAAATAATTAAGCATCATTAACAAAATAGCAGAATAATAGACCTGACTGGTCACAGGGGCTGCAATTCAGATGTACCGCAGCGTTAGAAGCTGCGGAGGGAAGTGAACTCAGCTCTATGCATCACAGGCACGTCCCTCCCCACCACTGAAAATAAGTACAAGAAATCAACACTTATCATCAACTACCCAGGCCGTTCCATCTTCTTGTAGCTGCCATCAGGCAGGAGGTACAGAAGCCTAAAGTCCATACCACCGATTCAAGAACAGCTATTTCCCTTCAACCACTGGTTTTTGAACCAACCATCACCACCTCGGCATAGAAACACCACGACTGCTTTGCACTGCGAGTTTTGTTTCCTTTTGTCCTAATTGTGTTCTTCCTTGTATAGTTTAGATTTAATTTACTGTATGGTTTTCTTGTGAATGCTGTGCATACGATGCCGTTGCAATTAACTTTCTCATTGCATCTGTACTTGTACAGATGACAATAAACGTGATTTGGGATGGGGAAGTATTTAAGAACCAATAATCTCAGTGTCATTAGAACAAACAAAAGGCAGAAACATCAGATATGAAAATACCGGACCGGTGGAGATCTCCGCGACGGAGAGAGGGCCTGACCTACATAGATTGGAATCCAAATCTGACAGGGAAAACAGAACAAATGCATTAGGAAGCTCTTAGGGAGGTGATAGCTCAGATATAGATATGGCACATCCCCGCCACAAGAAATTCAAAGTTAAAACTCTCTGAAAGGCTCGAGATACAGAGATTAAACTGAAACAGATAAAGGGAGCTTTTGATGAATGTTCATAATTCAGCAGAGATCGAAATGGAATACAAATAGAACCAAGGGGTGAAGTGCGTGTACAAGGATAACAGTGTGATGTAGAAGGGAATGGATGTTTTTATAAAGACTCTATAGTAACAGTATGGTTGGAACGAGGGTGAAGCCAGTTAGAGAACAAACCCTGATGTAAGCTGGGTGTTCAGTTGAGGGAATAAATATAAGGTTTCTATCTCCTTTCTCCAAAGGGCAAGGTGCAGACAAGGTTCCCGTGAATGAGGCAGAAGGGTCACACCAAAAGGGATAGGAGTAATGATGGAGGCATTTCAATACCTGTTGGCACTCAAAATGGAAACGAATCGTCTAAGAGGACGCACCCGTGCTGAGCTCATCAATTCCATCAACTTTCCCTCTAGCTTCCACCCTATCCTTAAATTCACTTGGTCCATTTTTGAGTTTTCCTTCAGCTCTTCCCATTTTCTGCAGACATGGGCACCTGCGTGGCCCCCAGCTATGACTGCCATTTTGTTGGCTATGTGGATCAGTTTACATTCCAAGCCTTCCCCAGTAATGATCCCCAGCTCTTCCTCTGCTACATTGATGCCAGCATTGGTGATGCTTCATGCACCCGTGCTGAGCTCGTCAATTTCATCAACTTCCACCCTGCCTTTAAATTTCACATTTTCAGACACCTCCCTCCACTTCTCAATCTCCCTTCTCCATCTCTGGTGACAAACTGTCGACCAACACCTTTTATAAACCTACCGATTCCCACGGTTATCCCACCCTGTCTCCTGTAAAAATTCTGTTCCCTTTCTCAGGGCCCTTGTCTCTGTTTCCAGGTTTGCAGTTTTCCTTTCCAGATTACCAGAGGCGTCCTCTTTCTTCAAAGAACAGGGATTCCTTACCTCCACCTCCACCGTCGATGCTGCCCTCACCCACATCTCCTCCATTTCCCAAACATCCACGCTCATCCTATCTTCCCGCCGCCTTAGCAGTGATAGAATTTCTCTTGTCCTTTACCCCGTGAGCCTCCATATAAACCACGTCATCCTCCACAACGTCCACATCACCAAACGGATTCTACCACCAAACATATTGTGGCGAGGAAGCTTGTTTAACTCAACAACCATTTTAATTGTGATAAACAGAAAAACAGACCGGGTGCTATGACCCAGGGAGATGCCTTAATCAGACGGGAGGGGTGATTGTCGCACACTCTGGTTACAGGCTGGCTCACAAGCACAAAAGGCAATAACAGTGTAACCCAAACTAAAATGTAACAATAAATGAACTTGAACATCCCCCCATAATGCCACAAACGCATTTTAACAGAAGAACAATAAATAGTCCTGGTCATTAAGGATGCTGTTGACCATGCCCCCCACCATTGCCACTCTGCCCCCACCCGCGATGTCAGCCGGCCCTGAAGTCACAACGAAGTCAGATGGTCCTGGTGGTGGTTAATGCTGCTGCCTGGGGCCCCGGGGTGCTGGAGGGGGTGTTCTGGAGCCCTCCCAGGGGTGGCACGAGGCAGAGCACTTGGAGCGTCACTTCCTTTCTACAGCCTCACCGGGTTATTGAGGGCCACCCGATCCCAGCAGCCCTCTCCCAGTCAGGGAACCACACCCGATATGCCACATCGGAAATACAATTGAGCTCCTCTCTAGGCCCCTTCCAGTGGCTTCCTGGTCTGGGGGATGGTATCTTCTTCTCGGAGGGGCAATAGACCCCCCAGTAAAGTCGCATCCCCGGCTGCGGGCATCATAAGCCCGTTGTTGGCGACCACTGGCTGTGCTTTGGTTATGCCAAGCTGCGTCGTGAACAGCCCGCGGATGCCCCCCCCCCCCCCCCCCCCCCCGAGGTGCTGCAGCTTCTCCAGGAATCTCCGGCTCGGGAGGGAGGGGGGACCAACATCAGATCCACTGGGGCGTGCAGCTCCCACCCAAACATGAGCACCACTGGGGGACAGGCTGGTGCCCAGTATGCCCACTGTACCAGAGGTAAGTGGCAGTGCCAATCGTGCTGGTACTGGCAGAGGAGAATAGCAAACTGTGCAGCCAGGGTGCAGTTAACGCGCTCCACAGCCCGTCACTTTGTGGGCTGAAGGAGGCTGGTCCGCTGTCCGCGGTTCCCAGCTGCCTGCAGCCCGCAGTTCCGCAGGGATGCCGAAACGGCAGAAGAACTCCTGCACGAGTCTCTGAGCTGTGCTGCTGGTGCTCTGGTCTGGGACTGCGTACGCCTCCGGCCACTTTGTGAAGTAATCCATGGCCACGAGAACGTAGCAGTTCCTGGCGTCAGTGTGAGGGAGAGGGCCCAGGATGTCCACCCCTACATGCCCCTTTGGGCGGAGAGGGCCCAGGATGGCCACCCCTACATGCCCCTTTGGGCGGAGAGGGCCCAGGATCTCCACCCCTACATGCCCCTTTGGGTGGAGAGGGCCCAGGATGTCCACCCCTACATGCCCCTTTGGGCGGAGAGGGCCCAGGATGTCCACCCCTACATGCCCCTTTGGGCGGAGAGGGCCCAGGATCTCCACCCCTACATGCCCCTTTGGGTGGAGAGGGCCCAGGATGTCCACCCCTACATGCCCCTTTGGGCGGAGAGGGCCCAGGATGTCCACCCCTACATGCCCCTTTGGGCGGAGAGGGCCCAGGATGTCCACCCCTACGTGCCCCTTTGGGCGGAGAGGGCCCAGGATGTCCACCCCTACATGCCCCTTTGGGCGGAGAGGGCCCAGGATCTCCACCCCTACATGCCCCTTTGGGCGGAGAGGGCCCAGGATCTCCACCCCTACATGCCCCTTTGGGTGGAGAGGGCCCAGGATGTCCACCCCTACATGCCCCTTTGGGCGGAGAGGGCCCAGGATGTCCACCCCTACATGCCCCTTTGGGCGGAGAGGGCCCAGGATCTCCACCCCTACATGCCCCTTTGGGCGGAGAGGGCCCAGGATGTCCACCCCTACATGCCCCTTTGGGCGGAGAGGGCCCAGGATGTCCACCCCTACATGCTCCTTTGGGCTCCCGGCTGAACTGGCGCCCTAGACTGGTGACCCGGCCCCTTCTGGGACATGCGAGTGTTTCAGCCAGGCATCAACAGCTCCACGTCCTGTCCCCAGGCCGACAGAAACATCCGCACAACTTTCCCATGGTCTTTGCAACTTTGAAATGTCTGGCCCCCCCCACCAGCCCGTCCACAGCACCCAGACCAGCGCCCTGGGGGAACCACCAGCTGCAGGAGACGTCTGTCACCATTGGACAACAGCCATCGTCGTGCTTGTTCACCGCCCCCCGCTGCGAGTGCAGCATTGTTCTCTGGATCCAGGGCAGAGACCCCCGCCCGCCGCACCCAGTGTCCCGCCCTCAGCCGGGCCACTACAGGGTCACTCTGCAGCTCACTGCGTAACTAGCGGTCCCTGGTGGGGGGGGGTAGTCACCTCGCTGCCCACTGCCTCCTGAAGCACCGCCACGCGGTTCCGCTGCGTTGCGTTGGGCCACCACGGGGTGTGCTGTACTGCCGCGAGCCGCCGGGAGATGGCGGTGGTTGTTTGTGGCCGGAGCTGCCCTCGGAGAGCCACGGCTTCAGCACCGAGGGAGAGTGTTGCCCCCGGCACATCCACACCGGCCCCCCCCACCCTCCCCAGCGGGTCAGCAGGTCCAGGCCAATGACGCAGGACTCCCGGATGTCAGTGAGCCACACCTCGTCTCCACTCTGTAATTTCTCACTGCGATGTGCAGCCTCCTCTCCCCTCTCATCACCGCACAGTCGCCGGGGATGCTGGTCCATGTCGGTGAGCCACACCTCGTCTCCACTCTGATTTCCCCCTCTGCGATGTGCAGCCTCCTCTCCCCTCTCATCGCCGCACAGTCGCCAGCTGGACACCGTCGTTACCGCCCGGGCTGGTCCATGTTGGGGAGAACACCCGGACGGACGATAGTGATGGTTGACCCCCGTGTCCATCAATGCACGGTATCTGATGCCCCCCGCCACGCGGTCCACGTATAAGCCTTGCTCTTTACCCAAACAGCCCACTCGGAGGGGCAACAACGGAGGGTTCTGCTGGAGGTCCCAGGCAGCACTTCCCTCAAGGAGCCGCCTGCTCTGCTTTTCCCGATAGCTGCGTTGGGCTGTGGCGTGGTGCCAGTGCGAGGCAGTTCCGGGGCATATGCCCAGCCTTGCCACACCAGTAGCACAGATCGCTCTGTGGCATGTAACAGGGTTGACACAGCGCTGCTCAGAACTCTCCCATGGGCTCCTCCTCGTGAGTTTCCTCCGCCACCTCAGTGACACAACCCGGGCTCACAGCATGAGGGGTGCTAGTGAAATGCCTTGAGGGGCTAAAATTGCTTCTGCCCTCTCTGTCTCCGCCAGCACCCGGCCGGCAATGGTGGTAATGTCAGGCGAACATGCTGCCAAAGGCACAGAGGGCAAGCTCTTCCTGGGCTGCGGGAGGGAACTGGGGGTAGCCATGCTGAACACAGTGCTGGAGATCTGCTACAGGACCCGCGAGCGGTGCCATCTGCTGTCCATTTCTCCCCTCACCACTTCCGCCAAAGGCCTCTGATCGTAAGGCCACTCCAGCGCTGCTACGAGGGCTCTGTCGTCACACAGCTGCGCCGAGCTGGGGGCCCTCCCGCCAGTGTCAGGGCAAGGTGCATTGCCGCTGTCTCGGTGGGGCTCCACCCGTTGTGCCATGCGGCGAGTCTGACCTGCACCAGTTAAGCTCCAGGAGGCTGGCACCATTGTATCTGGGGATCTTCGGGTGAACCCTGTGGTGTGAATTCCTGAGGCCGCTGAGCTTCATCTTGCTGCGGTGGTGTTCACGGTGCCTCCCACGTTACCCGTCCTCCCGTGGCTGCAGCATCTTGGGTTCCCCGGTGCGGGCCGTGAGGGAGGCCGGTGATGTACAGTGTCCCCCGGGTTGGGGAGCCTGGGTACACTCGTCCCATCGGTGTTCCCCGGTGCGGGCCGTGGGGGAGGCCGGTGATGTACAGTGTCCCCCGGGTTGGAGAGCCTGGGTACACTCGTCCCATCAGGGTTCCCCGGTGCGGGCCGTGGGGGTGGCTGGTGATGTACAGTGTCCCCCGGGTTGGGGAGCCTGGGTACACTCGTCCCATCGGGGTTCCCCGGTGCGGGCCGTGGGGGAGGCCGGTGATGTACAGTGTCCCCCGGGTTGGGGAGCCTGTGTACACTCGTCCCATCGGGGTTCCCCGGTGCGGGCCGCGAGGGAGGCCGGTGATGTACAGTGTCCCCCGGGTTGGGGAGCCTGTGTACACTCGTCCCATCAGGGTTCCCCGGTGCGGGCCGTGAGGGAGGCCGGTGATGCACTGTACAGTGTCCACCGGGTTGGGGAGCCTGGGTACACTCGTCCCATCAGGGTTCCCGGTGCGGGCTGCGAGGGAGGCCGGTGATGTACTGTACAGTGTCACCCGGGTTGGGGAGCCTGGGTACACTCGTCCCATCAGGGTTCCCCGGTGCGGGCCGTGAGGGAGGCCGCTGATGTACAGTGTCCCCCGGGTTGGGGAGCCTGTGTACACTCGTCCCATCGGGGTTCCCCGGTGCGGGCCGTGAGGGAGGCCGGTGATGCACTGTAGAGTGTCCCCTGGGTTGGGGAGCCTGTGTACACTCGTCCCATCGGGGTTCCCCGGTGCGGGCCGTGAGGGAGGCCGGTGATGCACTGTACAGTGTCCCCCGGGTTGGGGAGCCTGTGTACACTCGTCCCATCGGGGTTCCCCGGTGCGGGCCGCAGGGGAGGCCGGTGATGTACTGTACTGTGTCCCCCGGGTTGGGGAGCCTGGGTACACTCGTCCCATCGGGGTTCCCCGGCGCGGGCCGCGGGGGAGGCCGGTGATGTACAGTGTCCCCCGGGTTGGGGAGCCTGGGTACACTCGTCCCATCAGGGTTCCCCGGTGCGGGCTGCGAGGGAGGCCGCTGATGTACAGTGTCCCCCGGGTTGGGGAGCCTGGGTACACTCGTCCCATCGGGGTTCCCCGGTGCAGGCCGCAGGGGAGGCCGGTGATGTACTGTACTGTGTCCCCCGGGTTGGGGAGCCTGGGTACGCTCGTCCCATCGGGGTTCCCCGGTGCGGGCCGCGGGGGAGGCCGGTGATGTACAGTGTCCCCCGGGTTGGGGAGCCTGGGTACACTCGTCCCATCGGGGTTCCCCGGTGCGGGCCGTGAGGGAGGCCGGTGATGTACAGTGTCCCCCGGGTTGGGGAGCCTGGGTACACTCGTCCCATCGGGGTTCCCCGGCGCGGGCCGCGGGGGAGGCCAGTGATGTACAGTGTCCCCCGGGTTGGGGAGCCTGGGTACACTCGTCCCATCAGGGTTCCCCGGTGCGGGCTGCGAGGGAGGCCGCTGATGTACAGTGTCCCCCGGGTTGGGGAGCCTGTGTACACTCGTCCCATCAGGGTTCCCCGGTGCGGGCCGCGGGGGAGGCCGGTGATGTACAGTGTCCCCCGGGTTGGGGAGCCTGTGTACACTCGTCCCATCGGGGTTCCCCGGTGCGGGCCGCGAGGGAGGCCGGTGATGTACTGTGTCCCCCGGGTTGGGGAGCCTCGGTACACTCGTCCCATCAGGGTTCCCCGGTGCGGGCCGTGAGGGAGGCCGGTGATGCACTGTACTGTGTCCCCCGGGTTGGGGAGCCTGGGTACACTCGTCCCATCGGGGTTCCCCGGTGCGGGCCGCGAGGGAGGCCGGTGATGTACTGTGTCCCCCGGGTTGGGGAGCCTGGGTACACTCGTCCCATCGGGGTTCCCCGGTGCAGGCCGCGAGGGAGGCCGGTGATGCACTGTACAGTGTCCCCCGGGTTGGGGAGCCTGGGTACACTCGTCCCATCGGGGTTCCCCGGTGCGGGCCGTGAGGGAGGCCGGTGATGCACTGTACAGTGTCCCCCGGGTTGGGGAGCCTGTGTACACTCGTCCCATCGGGGTTCCCCGGTGCGGGCCGTGAGGGAGGCTGGTGATGTACAGTGTCCCCCGGGTTGGGGTGCCTGTGTACACTCGTCCCATCGGGGTGCCTCGGTGCGGGCCGTGAGGGAGGCCGGTGATGTACAGTGTCCCCCGGGTTGGGGAGCCTGGGTACACTCGTCCCATCAGGGTTCCCCGGTGCGGGCCGTGAGGGAGGCCGGTGATGCACTGTACAGTGTCCCCCGGGTTGGGGAGCCTGTGTACACTCGTCCCATCGGGGTTCCCCGGTGAGGGCCGTGAGGGAGGCCGGTGATGTACAGTGTCCCCCGGGTTGGGGAGCCTGGGTACACTCGTCCCATCAGGGTTTCCCGGTGCGGGCCGTGGGGGAGGCCGGTGATGCACTGTATCCCCCTGTTTGGGGAGCCTGTGTACACTCGTCCCATCGGGGTTCCCCGGTGCGGGCCGTGAGGGAGGCCGGTGATGCACTGTACAGTGTCCCCCGGGTTGGGGAGCCTGTGTACACTCGTCCCATCGGGGTTCCCCGGTGCGGGCCGCGAGGGAGGCCGGTGATGTACAGTGTCCCCCGGGTTGGGGAGCCTGTGTACACTCGTCCCATCAGGGTTCCCCGGTGCGGGCCGTGAGGGAGGCCGGTGATGCACTGTACAGTGTCCACCGGGTTGGGGAGCCTGGGTACACTCGTCCCATCAGGGTTCCCGGTGCGGGCTGCGAGGGAGGCCGGTGATGTACTGTACAGTGTCACCCGGGTTGGGGAGCCTGGGTACACTCGTCCCATCAGGGTTCCCCGGTGCGGGCCGTGAGGGAGGCCGCTGATGTACAGTGTCCCCCGGGTTGGGGAGCCTGTGTACACTCGTCCCATCGGGGTTCCCCGGTGCGGGCCGTGAGGGAGGCCGGTGATGTACAGTGTCCCCCGGGTTGGGGAGCCTGTGTACACTCGTCCCATCAGGGTTCCCCGGTGCGGGCCGTGAGGGAGGCCGGTGATGCACTGTAGAGTGTCCCCTGGGTTGGGGAGCCTGTGTACACTCGTCCCATCGGGGTTCCCCAGTGCGGGCCGTGAGGGAGGCCGGTGATGCACTGTACAGTGTCCCCCGGGTTGGGGAGCCTGTGTACACTCGTCCCATCGGGGTTCCCCGGTGCGGGCCGCAGGGGAGGCCGGTGATGTACTGTACTGTGTCCCCCGGGTTGGGGAGCCTGGGTACACTCGTCCCATCGGGGTTCCCCGGCGCGGGCCGCGGGGGAGGCCGGTGATGTACAGTGTCCCCCGGGTTGGGGAGCCTGGGTACACTCGTCCCATCAGGGTTCCCCGGTGCGGGCTGCGAGGGAGGCCGCTGATGTACAGTGTCCCCCGGGTTGGGGAGCCTGGGTACACTCGTCCCATCGGGGTTCCCCGGTGCAGGCCGCAGGGGAGGCCGGTGATGTACTGTACTGTGTCCCCCGGGTTGGGGAGCCTGGGTACACTCGTCCCATCGGGGTTCCCCGGTGCGGGCCGCGGGGGAGGCCGGTGATGTACAGTGTCCCCCGGGTTGGGGAGCCTGGGTACACTCGTCCCATCGGGGTTCCCCGGTGCGGGCCGTGAGGGAGGCCGGTGATGTACAGTGTCCCCCGGGTTGGGGAGCCTGGGTACACTCGTCCCATCGGGGTTCCCCGGCGCGGGCCGCGGGGGAGGCCAGTGATGTACAGTGTCCCCCGGGTTGGGGAGCCTGGGTACACTCGTCCCATCAGGGTTCCCCGGTGCGGGCTGCGAGGGAGGCCGCTGATGTACAGTGTCCCCCGGGTTGGGGAGCCTGTGTACACTCGTCCCATCAGGGTTCCCCGGTGCGGGCCGCGGGGGAGGCCGGTGATGTACAGTGTCCCCCGGGTTGGGGAGCCTGTGTACACTCGTCCCATCGGGGTTCCCCGGTGCGGGCCGCGAGGGAGGCCGGTGATGTACTGTGTCCCCCGGGTTGGGGAGCCTCGGTACACTCGTCCCATCAGGGTTCCCCGGTGCGGGCCGTGAGGGAGGCCGGTGATGCACTGTACTGTGTCCCCCGGGTTGGGGAGCCTGGGTACACTCGTCCCATCGGGGTTCCCCGGTGCGGGCCGCGAGGGAGGCCGGTGATGTACTGTGTCCCCCGGGTTGGGGAGCCTGGGTACACTCGTCCCATCGGGGTTCCCCGGTGCAGGCCGCGAGGGAGGCCGGTGATGCACTGTACAGTGTCCCCCGGGTTGGGGAGCCTGGGTACACTCATCCCATCGGGGTTCCTCGGTGCGGGCCGTGAGGGAGGCCGGTGATGCACTGTACAGTGTCCCCCGGGTTGGGGAGCCTGTGTACACTCGTCCCATCGGGGTTCCCCGGTGCGGGCCGTGAGGGAGGCTGGTGATGTACAGTGTCCCCCGGGTTGGGGTGCCTGTGTACACTCGTCCCATCGGGGTGCCTCGGTGCGGGCCGTGAGGGAGGCCGGTGATGTACAGTGTCCCCCGGGTTGGGGAGCCTGGGTACACTCGTCCCATCAGGGTTCCCCGGTGCGGGCCGTGAGGGAGGCCGGTGATGCACTGTACAGTGTCCCCCGGGTTGGGGAGCCTGTGTACACTCGTCCCATCGGGGTTCCCCGGTGAGGGCCGTGAGGGAGGCCGGTGATGTACAGTGTCCCCCGGGTTGGGGAGCCTGGGTACACTCGTCCCATCGGGGTTCCCCGGTGCGGGCCGTGGGGGAGGCCGGTGATGTACAGTGTCCCCCGGGTTGGGGAGCCTGGGTACACTCGTCCCATCAGGGTGCCCCGGTGCGGGCCGTGAGGGAGGCCGGTGATGCACTGTACAGTGTCCCCCGGATTGGGGAGCCTGGGTACACTCGTCCCATCGGGGTTCCCCGGTGCGGGCCATGAGGGAGGCCGGTGATGTACAGTGTCCCCCGGGTTGGGGAGCCTGTGTACACTCGTCCCATCAGGGTTCCCCGGTGCGGGCCGTGAGGGAGGCCGGTGATGCACTGTACTGTGTCCCCCGGGTTGGGGAGCCTGGGTACACTCGTCCCATCGGGGTTCCCTGGTGCGGGCCGTGGGGGAGGCTGGTGATGTACAGTGTCCCCCGGGTTGGGGTGCCTGTGTACACTCGTCCCATCGGGGTTCCCCGGTGCGGGCCGTGAGGGAGGCCGGTGATGTACAGTGTCCCCCGGGTTGGGGAGCCTGGGTACACTCGTCCCATCGGGGTTCCCCGGTGCGGGCCGTGAGGGAGGCCGGTGATGCACTGTACTGTATCCCCCGGGTTGGGGAGCCTGGGTACACTCGTCCCATCGGGGTTCCCCGGTGCGGGCCGTGAGGGAGGCCGGTGATGTACAGTGTTCCCCGGGTTGGGGAGCCTGTGTACACTCGTCCCATCAGGGTTCCCCGGTGCGGGCCGTGAGGGAGACCGGTGATGCACTGTACAGTGTCCCCCGGGTTGGGGAGCCTGTGTACACTCGTCCCATCGGGATTCCCCGGTGCGGGCCATGGGGGAGGCCGGTGATGTACTGTGTCCCCCGGTAAGGGAGCCTGTGTACACTCGTCCCATCAGGGTTCCCCGGTGCGGGCCGTGAGGGAGGCCGGTGATGCACTGTACAGTGTCCCCCGGGTTGGGGAGCCTGTGTACACTCGTCCCATCAGGGTTCCCCGGTGCGGGCCGTGAGGGAGACCGGTGATGCACTGTACAGTGTCCCCCGGGTTGGGGAGCCTGTGTACACTCGTCCCATCGGGATTCCCCGGTGCGGGCCATGGGGGAGGCCGGTGATGTACTGTGTCCCCCGGTAAGGGAGCCTGTGTACACTCGTCCCATCAGGGTTCCCCGGTGCGGGCCGTGAGGGAGGCCGGTGATGCACTGTACAGTGTCCCCCGGGTTGGGGAGCCTGTGTACACTCGTCCCATCAGGGTTCCCTGGTGCGGGCCGTCAGTGAGGCCGGTGATGCACTGTATCCCCCTGTTTGGGGAGCCTGTGTACACTCGTCCCATCGGGGTTCCCCGGTGCGGGTCGTGAGGGAGGCCGGTGATGCACTGTACAGTGTCCCCCGGGTTGGGGAGCCTGTGTACACTCATCCCATCAGGGTTCCCCGGTGCGGGCCGTGGGTGAGGCCGCTGATGTACAGTGTCCCCCGGGTTGGGGAGCCTGTGTACACTCATCCCATCGGGGTTCCCCGGTGCGGGCCGTGAGGGAGGCCGGTGATGTACAGTGTCCCCCGGGTTGGGGAGCCTGGGTACACTCGTCCCATCGGGGTTCCCCGGTGCGGGCCGCGAGGGAGGCCGGTGATGTTCAGTGTCCCACGGGTTGGGGAGCCTGGGTACACTCGTCCCATCAGGGTTCCGCGGTGCGGGCTGTCAGGGAGGCCGGTGATGTACTGTACAGTGTCCCCCGGGTTGGGGAGCCTGTGTACACTCGTCCCATCAGGGTTCCCCGGTGCGGGCCGTGGGGGAGGCCGGTGATGTACAGTGTCCCCCGGGTTGGGGAGCCTGTGTACACTCGTCCCATCGGGGTTCCCCGGTGCGGGCCGTGAGGGAGGCCGGTGATGTACTGTGTCCCCCGGGTTGGGGAGCCTGTGTACACTCGTCCCATCAGGGTTCCCCGGTGCGGGCCGTGGGGGAGGCCGGTGATGTACAGTGTCCCCCGGGTTGGGGAGCCTGTGTACACTCGTCCCATCGGGGTTCCCCGGTGCGGGCCGTGGGGGAGGCCGGTGATGTACAGTGTCCCCCGGGTTGGGGAGCCTGGGTACACTCGTCCCATCGGGGTTACCCGGTGCGGGCCGCGGGGGAGGCCGGTGATGTACAGTGTCCCCCGGGTTGGGGAGCCTGTGTACACTCGTCCCATCATAGTTCCCCGGTGCGGGCCGTGAGGGAGGCCGGTGATGCACTGTACAGTGTCCCCCGGGTTGGGGAGCCTGGGTACACTCGTCCCATCAGGGTTCCCCGGTGCGGGCCGTGGGGGAGGCCGGTGATGTACAGTATCCCCCGGGTTGGGGAGCCTGTGTTCACTCGTCCCATCGGGGTTACCCGGTGCGGGCCGCGAGGGAGGCCGCTGATGTACAGTGTCCCCCGGGTTGGGGAGCCTGTGTACACTCGTCCCATCGGGGTTCCCCGGTGCGGGCCGTGAGGGAGGCCGGTGATGTACAGTGTCCCCCGGGTTGGGGAGCCTGGGTACACTCGTCCCATCAGGGTGCCCCGGTGCGGGCCGTGAGGGAGGCCGGTGATGTACTGTACAGTGTCCCCCGGGTTGGGGAGCCTGTGTACACTCGTCCCATCGGGGTTCCCCGGTGCGGGCCGTTGGGGAGGCCGGTGATGCACTGTACAGTGTCCCCCGGGTTGGGGAGCTTGTGTACACTCGTCCCATCGGGGTTCCCCGGTGAGGGCCGTGAGGGAGTCCGGTGATGTACAGTGTCCCCCGGGTTGGGGAGCCTGGGTACACTCGTCCCATCGGGGTTCCCCGGTGAGGGCCGTGAGGGAGGCCGCTGATGTACAGTGTCCCCCGGGTTGGGGAGCCTGGGTACACTCGTCCCATCAGGGTTTCCCGGTGCGGGCCGTCAGGGAGGCCGGTGATGTACTGTATCCCCCTGTTTGGGGAGCCTGTGTACACTCGTCCCATCGGGGTTCCCCGGTGCGGGCCGTGAGGGAGGCCGGTGATGTACAGTGTCCCCCGGGTTGGGGAGCCTGGGTACACTCGTCCCATCAGGGTTCCCCGGTGCGGGCCGTGAGGGAGGCCGGTGATGTACAGTGTCCCCCGGGTTGGGGAGCCTGGGTACACTCGTCCCATCAGGGTTCCCCGGTGCGGGCCGTGAGGGAGGCCGGTGATGTACAGTGTCCCCCGGGTTGGGGAGCCTGGGTACACTCGTCCCATCGGGGTTCCCCGGTGCGGGCCGTGAGGGAGGCCGGTGATGTTCAGTGTCCCCCGGGTTGGGGAGCCTGGGTACACTCGTCCCATCAGGGTTCCCCGGTGCGGGCCGTGGAGGAGGCCGGTGATGTACAGTGTCCCCCGGGTTGGGGAGCCTGGGTACACTCGTCCCATCGGGGTTCCCCGGTGCGGGCCGTGGGGGAGGCCGGTGATGTACAGTGTCCCCCGGGTTGGGGAGCCTGGGTACACTCGTCCCATCGGGGTTCCCCGGTGCGGGCCGTGGGGGAGGCCGGTGATGTACAGTGTCCCCCGGGTTGGGGAGCCTGGGTACACTCGTCCCATCGGGGTTACCCGGTGCGGGCCGCGGGGGAGGCCTGTGATGTACAGTGTCCCCCGGGTTGGGGAGCCTGTGTACACTCGTCCCATCACAGTTCCCCGGTGCGGGCCGTGAGGGAGGCCGGTGATGCACTGTATCCCCCGGGTTGGGGAGCCTGTGTACACTCGTCCCATCGGGGTTCCCCGGTGCGGGCCGTGAGGGAGGCCGGTGATGTACAGTGTCCCCCGGGTTGGGGAGCCTGTGTACACTCGTCCCATCAGGGTTCCCCGGTGCGGGCCGTGAGGGAGGCCGGTGATGCACTGTACTGTGTCCCCCAGGTTGGGGAGCCTGGGTACACTCGTCCCATCAGGGTTCCCCGGTGCGGGCCGTGAGGGAGGCCGGTGATGCACTGTACTGTGTCCCCCGGGTTGGGGAGCCTGGGTACACTCGTCCCATCGGGGTTCCCCGGTGCGGGCCGTGAGGGAGGCCGGTGATGCACTGTACAGTGTCCCCCGGGTTGGGGAGCCTGTGTACACTCGTCCCATCGGGTTTCCCCGGTGCGGGCCGTGGGGGAGACCGGTGATGTACTGTACAGTGTCCCCCGGGTTGGGGAGCCTGTGTACACTCGTCCCATCAGGGTTCCCCGGTGCGGGCCGTGAGGGAGGCCGGTGATGCACTGTACAGTGTCCCCCGGGTTGGGGAGCCTGTGTACACTCGTCCCATCGGGGTTCCCCGGTGCGGGCCGTGGGGGAGACCGGTGATGTACTGTACAGTGTCCCCCGGGTTGGGGAGCCTGTGTACACTCGTCCCATCAGGGTTCCCCGGTGCGGGCCGTGAGGGAGGCCGGTGATGCACTGTACAGTGTCCCCCGGGTTGGGGAGCCTGTGTACACTCGTCCCATCGGGGTTCCCCGGTGCGGGCCGCGGCGGAGGCCGGTGATGTACAGTGTCCCCCGGGTTGGGGAGCCTGGGTACACTCGTCCCATCGGGGTTCCCCGGTGCGGGCCATGGGGGAGGCCGGTGATGTACAGTGTCCCCCGGGTTGGGGAGCCTGTGTACACTCGTCCCATCGGGGTTCCCCGGTGCGGGCCGCGGCGGAGGCCGGTGATGTACAGTGTCCCCCGGGTTGGGGAGCCTGGGTACACTCGTCCCATCGGGGTTCCCCGGTGCGGGCCGCGAGGGAGGCCGGTGATGTACTGTACTGTGTCCCCCGGGTTGGGGAGCCTGTGTACACTCGTCCCATCATAGTTCCCCGGTGCGGGCCGTGAGGGAGGCCGGTGATGCACTGTATCCCCCGGGTTGGGGAGACTGTGTTCACTCGTCCCATCGGGGTTACCCGGTGCGGGCCGCGAGGGAGGCCGCTGATGTACAGTGTCCCCCGGGTTGGGGAGCCTGTGTACACTCGTCCCATCGGGGTTCCCCGGTGCGGGCCGTGAGGGAGGCCGGTGATGTACAGTGTCCCCCGGGTTGGGGAGCCTGTGTACACTCGTCCCATCAGGGTTCCCTGGTGCGTGCCCTGAGGGAGGCCGGTGATGCACTGTACAGTGTCCCCCGGGTTGGGGAGCCTGTGTACACTCGTCCCATCGGGGTTCCCCGGTGCGGGCCGTGGGGGAGGCCTGTGATGTACTGTACAGTGTCCCCCGGGTTGGGGAGCCTGTGTACACTCGTCCCATCGGGGTTCCCCGGTGCGGGCCGTGAGGGAGGCCGGTGATGTACAGTGTCCCCCGGGTTGGGGAGCCTGTGTACACTCGTCCCATCAGGGTTCCCCGGTGCGGGCCGTGAGGGAGGCCGGTGATGCACTGTACTGTGTCCCCCAGGTTGGGGAGCCTGGGTACACTCGTCCCATCAGGGTTCCCCGGTGCGGGCCGTGAGGGAGGCCGGTGATGCACTGTACTGTGTCCCCCGGGTTGGGGAGCCTGGGTACACTCGTCCCATCGGGGTTCCCCGGTGTGGGCCGTGAGGGAGGCCGGTGATGCACTGTACAGTGTCCCCCGGGTTGGGGAGCCTGTGTACACTCGTCCCATCGGGTTTCCCCGGTGCGGGCCGTGGGGGAGACCGGTGATGTACTGTACAGTGTCCCCCGGGTTGGGGAGCCTGTGTACACTCGTCCCATCAGGGTTCCCCGGTGCGGGCCGTGAGGGAGGCCGGTGATGTACAGTGTCCCCCGGGTTGGGGAGCCTGGGTACACTCGTCCCATCAGGGTGCCCCGGTGCGGGCCGTGGGGGAGGCCGGTGATGTACAGTGTCCCCCGGGTTGGGGAGCCTGGGTAAACTCGTCCCATCAGGGTTCCCCGGTGCGGGCCGTGAGGGAGGCCGGTGATGTACAGTGTCCCCCGGGTTGGGGAGCCTGGGTACACTCGTCCCATCGGGGTTCCCCGGTGCGGGCCGTGGGGGAGGCCGGTGATGTACTGTACTGTGTCCCCCGGGTTGGGGAGCCTGTGTACACTCGTCCCATCGGAGTTCCCCGGTGCGGGCCGCGAGGGAGGCCAGTGATGTACTGTTCTGTGTCCCCCGGGTTGGGGAGCCTGTGTACACTCGTCCCATCATAGTTCCCCGGTGCGGGCCGTGAGGGAGGCCGGTGATGCACTGTATCCCCCGGTTTGGGGACCCTGTGTTCACTCGTCCCATCGGGGTTACCCGGTGCGGGCCGCGAGGGAGGCCGCTGATGTACAGTGTCCCCCGGGTTGGGGAGCCTGTGTACACTCGTCCCATCGGGGTTCCCCGGTGCGGACCGTGAGGGAGGCCGGTGATGTACAGTGTCCCCCGGGTTGGGGAGCCTGTGTACACTCGTCCCATCAGGGTTCCCTGGTGCGGGCCGTGAGGGAGGCCGGTGATGCACTGTACAGTGTCCCCCGGGTTGGGGAGCCTGTGTACACTCGTCCCATCGGGGTTCCCCGGTGCGGGCCGTGGGGGAGGCCTGTGATGTACTGTACAGTGTCCCCCGGGTTGGGGAGCCTGTGTACACTCGTCCCATCAGGGTTCCCCGGTGCGGGCCGTGGGGGAGGCCGGTGATGCACTGTACAGTGTCCCCCGGTTTGGGGAGCCTGTGTACACTCGTCCCATCGGGGTTCCCCGGTGCGGGCCGTGAGGGAGGCCGGTGATGTACAGTGTCCCCCGGGTTGGGGAGCCTGGGTACACTCGTCCCATCAGGGTGCCCCGGTGCGGGCCGTGAGGGAGACCGGTGATGCACTGTACAGTGTCCCCCGGGTTGGGGAGCCTGTGTACACACGTCCCATCGGGGTTTCCCGGTGCGGGCCGTGGGGGAGGCCGGTGATGCACTGTACAGTGTCCCCCGGGTTGGGGAGCCTGTGTACACTCGTCCCATCGGGGTTCCCCGGTGCGGGCCGTGAGGGAGGCCGGTGATGTACAGTGTCCCCCGGGTTGGGGAGCCTGGGTACTCTCGTCCCATCAGGGTGCCCCGGTGCGGGCCGTGAGGGAGGCCGGTGATGTACTGTACAGTGTCCCCCGGGTTGGGGAGCCTGTGTACACTCGTCCCATCGGGGTTCCCCGGTGCGGGCCGTGGGGGAGGCCGGTGATGCACTGTACAGTGTCCCCCGGGTTGGGGAGCCTGTGTACACTCGTCCCATCGGGGTTCCCCGGTGAGGGCCGTGAGGGAGGCCGGTGATGTACAGTGTCCCCCGGGTTGGGGAGCCTGGGTACACTCGTCCCATCGGGGTTCCCCGGTGAGGGCCGTGAGGGAGGCCGGTGATGTACAGTGTCCCCCGGGTTGGGGAGCCTGGGTACACTCGTCCCATCGGGGTTTCCCGGTGCGGGCCGTCAGGGAGGCCGGTGATGCACTGTATCCCCCTGTTTGGGGAGCCTGTGTACACTCGTCCCATCGGGGTTCCCCGGTGCGGGCCGTGAGGGAGGCCGGTGATGTACAGTGTCCCCCGGGTTGGGGAGCCTGTGTATACTCGTCCCATCAGGGTTCCCCGGTGCGGGCCGTGGGGGAGGCCGGTGATGTACAGTGTCCCCCGGGTTGGGGAGCCTGGTACACTCGTCCCATCGGGGTTCCCCGGTGCGGGCCGCGGGGGAGGCCGGTGATGTACAGTGTCCCCCGGGTTGGGGAGCCTGGGTACACTCGTCCCATCGGGGTTCCCCGGTGCGGGCCGTGAGGGAGGCCGGTGATGTTCAGTGTCCCCCGGGTTGGGGAGCCTGGGTACACTCGTCCCATCGGGGTTCCCCGGTGCGGGCCGTGGGGGAGGCCGGTGATGTACAGTGTCCCCCGGGTTGGGGAGCCTGGGTACACTCGTCCCATCGGGGTTCCCCGGTGCGGGCCGTGGGGGAGGCCGGTGATGTACAGTGTCCCCCGGGTTGGGGAGCCTGGGTACACTCGTCCCATCGGGGTTACCCGGTGCGGGCCGCGGGGGAGGCCGGTGATGTACAGTGTCCCCCGGGTTGGGGAGCCTGTGTACACTCGTCCCATCGGGGTTCCCCGGTGTGGGCCGCGAGGGAGGCCGGTGATGTACAGTGTCCCCCGGGTTTGGGAGCCTGGGTGCACTCGTCCCATCGGGGTTCCCCGGTGCGGGCCGTGAGGGAGGCCGGTGATGCACTGTACAGTGTCCCCCGGGTTGGGGAGCCTGTGTACACTCGTCCCATCGGGTTTCCCCGGTGCGGGCCGTGGGGGAGACCGGTGATGTACTGTGTCCCCCGGGTTGGGGAGCCTGTGTACACTCGTCCCATCGGGGTTCCCCGGTGTGGGCCATGGGGGAGGCCGGTGATGTACAGTGTCCCCCGGGTTGGGGAGCCTGTGTACACTCGTCCCATCGGGGTTCCCCGGTGCGGGCCGCGGGGGAGGCCGGTGATGTACAGTGTCCCCCGGGTTGGGGAGCCTGGGTACACTCGTCCCATCGGGGTTCCCCGGTGCGGGCCGCGAGGGAGGCCGGTGATGTACAGTGTCCCCCGGGTTGGGGAGCCTGTGTACACTCGTCCCATCGGGGTTCCCCGGTGCGGGCCGCGAGGGAGGCCGGTGATGTACAGTGTCCCCCGGGTTGGGGAGCCTGGGTACACTCGTCCCATCGGGGTTCCCCGGTGCGGGCCGCGAGGGAGGCCGGTGATGTACAGTGTCCCCCGGGTTGGGGAGCCTGGGTACACTCGTCCCATCAGGGTTCCCCGGTGCGGGCCGTGAGGGAGGCCGGTGATGTACAGTGTCCCCCGGGTTGGGGAGCCTGGGTACACTCGTCCCATCGGGGTTCCCCGGTGCGGGCCGTGGAGGAGGCCGGTGATGTACTGTACTGTGTCCCCCGGGTTGGGGAGCCTGTGTACACTCGTCCCATCGGGGTTCCCCGGTGCGGGCCGCGAGGGAGGCCGGTGATGTACTGTACTGTGTCCCCCGGGTTGGGGAGCCTGTGTACACTCGTCCCATCGGGGTTCCCCGGTGCGGGCCGCGAGGGAGGCCGGTGATTTACTGTACAGTGTCCCCCGGGTTGGGGAGCCTGTGTACACTCGTCCCATCGGGGTTCCCCGGTTCGGGCCGCGAGGGAGGCCGGTGATGTACTGTACAGTGTCCCCCGGGTTGGGGAGCCTGTGTACACTCGTCCCATCGGGGTTCCCCGGTGCGGGCCGTGAGGGAGGCCGGTGATGCACTGTACAGTGTCCCCCGGGTTGGGGAGCCTGTGTACACTCGTCCCATCGGGGTTCCCCGGTGCGGGCCGTGAGGGAGGCCGGTGATGTACTGTACAGTGTCCCCCGGGTTGGGGAGCCTGTGTACACTCGTCCCATCAGGGTTCCCCGGTGCGGGCCGTGAGGGAGGCCGGTGATGCACTGTACAGTGTCCCCCGGGTTGGGGAGCCTGTGTACACTCGTCCCATCCGGGTTCCCCGGTGCGGGCCGTGAGGGAGGCCGGTGATGCACTGTACAGTGTCCCCCGGGTTGGGGAGCCTGTGTACACTCGTCCCATCGGGGTTCCCCGGTGCGGGCCGTGAGGGAGGCCGGTGATGTTCAGTGTCCCCCGGGTTGGGGAGCCTGGGTACACTCGTCCCATCAGTGTTCCGCGGTGCGGGCCGTCAGGGAGGCCGGTGATGTACAGTGTCCCCCGGGTTGGGGAGCCTGGGTACACTCGTCCCATCGGGGTTCCCCGGTGCGGGCCGTGGGGGAGGCCGGTGATGTACAGTGTCCCCCGGGTTGGGGAGCCTGGGTACACTCGTCCCATCGGGGTTACCCGGTGCGGGCCGCGGGGGAGGCCGGTGATGTACAGTGTCCCCCGGGTTGGGGAGCCTGTGTACACTCGTCCCATCATAGTTCCCCGGTGCGGGCCGTGAGGGAGGCCGGTGATGCACTGTATCCCCCGGGTTGGGGAGCCTGTGTTCACTCGTCCCATCGGGGTTACCCGGTGCGGGCCGCGAGGGAGGCCGCTGATGTACAGTGTCCCCCGGGTTGGGGAGCCTGTGTACACTCGTCCCATCGGGGTTCCCCGGTGCGGGCCGTGAGGGAGGCCGGTGATGTACAGTGTCCACCGGGTTGGGGAGCCTGTGTACACTCGTCCCATCAGGGTTCCCTGGTGCGGGCTGTGAGGGAGGCCGGTGATGCACTGTACAGTGTCCCCCGGGTTGGGGAGCCTGTGTACACTCGTCCCATCGGGGTTCCCTGGTGCGGGCCGTGAGGGAGGCCGGTGATGTACAGTGTCCCCCGGGTTGGGGAGCCTGTGTACACTCGTCCCATCAGGGTGCCCCGGTGCGGGCCGCGAGGGAGGCCTGTGATGTACTGTACAGTGTCCCCCGGGTTGGGGAGCCTGTGTACACTCGTCCCATCGGGGTTCCCCGGTGCGGGCCTTGAGGGAGGCCGGTGATGTACAGTGTCCCCCGGGTTGGGGAGCCTGGGTACACTCGTCCCATCGGGGTTACCCGGTGCGGGCCGCGGGGGAGGCCTGTGATGTACAGTGTCCCCCGGGTTGGGGAGCCTGTGTACACTCGTCCCATCATAGTTCCCCGGTGCGGGCCGTGAGGGAGGCCGGTGATGTACTGTATCCCCCGGGTTGGGGAGCCTGTGTTCACTCGTCCCATCGGGGTTACCCCGTGCAGGCCGCGAGGGAGGCCGCTGATGTACAGTGTCCCCCGGGTTGGGGAGCCTGTGTACACTCGTCCCATCGGGGTTCCCCGGTGCGGGTCGTGAGGGAGGCCGGTGATGCACTGTACAGTGTCCCCCGGGTTGGGGAGCCTGTGTACACTCGTCCCATCGGGGTTCCCCGGTGCGGGCCGCGAGGGAGGCCGCTGATGTACAGTGTCCCCCGGGTTGGGGAGCCTGTGTACACTCGTCCCATCGGGGTTCCCCGGTGCGGGTCGTGAGGGAAGCCGGTGATGCACTGTACAGTGTCCCCCGGGTTGGGGAGCCTGTGTACACTCGTCCCATCGGGGTTCCCCGGTGCGGGCCGTGAGGGAGGCCGGTGATGTACAGTGTCCCCCGGGTTGGGGAGCCTGTGTACACTCGTCCCATCAGGGTTCCCCAGTGCGGGCCGTGAGGGAGGCCGGTGATGCACTGTACTGTGTCCCCCGGGTTGGGGAGCCTGGGTACACTCGTCCCATCAGGGTTCCCCGGTGCGGGCCGTGATGGAGGCCGGTGATGCACTGTACTGTGTCCCCCGGGTTGGGGAGCCTGGGTACACTCGTCCCATCAGGGTTCCCCGGTGCGGGCCGCGAGGGAGGCCGGTGATGTACAGTGTCCCCCGGGTTGGGGAGCCTGGGTACACTCGTCCCATCAGGGTTCCCCGGTGCGGGCCGCGGGGGAGGCCGGTGATGTACAGTGTCCCCCGGGTTGGGGAGCCTGGGTACACTCGTCCCATCAGGGTTCCCCGGTGCGGGCCGTGAGGGAGGCCGGTGATGCACTGTGTCCCCCGGGTTGGGGAGCCTGGGTACACTCGTCCCATCGGGGTTCCCCGGTGCGGGTCGCGAGGGAGGCCGGTGATGTACAGTGTCCCCCGGGTTGGGGAGCCTGGGTACACTCGTCCCATCAGGGTTCCCCGGTGCGGGCCGCGAGGGAGGCCGGTGATGTACAGTGTCCCCCGGGTTGGGGAGCCTGGGTACACTCGTCCCATCAGGGTTCCCCGGTGCGGGCCGCGAGGGAGGCCGGTGATGTACAGTGTCCCCCGGGTTGGGGAGCCTGGGTACACTCGTCCCATCGGGGTTCCCCGGTGCGGGCCGTGAGGGAGGCCGCTGATGTACAGTGTCCCCCGGGTTGGGGAGCCTGTGTACACTCGTCCCATCAGGGTTCCCCGGTGCGGGCCGTGAGGGAGGCCGCTGATGTACAGTGTCCCCCGGGTTGGGGAGCCTGTGTACACTCGTCCCATCGGGGTTCCCCGGTGCGGGCCGTGGGGGAGGCCGGTGATGCACTGTACAGTGCACCCGGGTTGGGGAGCCTGTGTACACTCGTCCCATCGGGGTTCCCCGGTGCGGGCCGTGGGGGAGGCCGGTGATGTACAGTGTCCCCCGGGTTGGGGAGCCTGTGTACACTCGTCCCATCAGGGTTCCCCGGTGCGGGCCGTGAGGGAGGCCGGTGATGTACTGTGTCCCCCGGGTTGGGGAGCCTGGGTACACTCGTCCCATCAGGGTTCCCCGGTGCGGGCCGTGAGGTAGGCCGGTGATGTACAGTGTCCCCCGGGTTGGGGAGCCTGTGTACACTCGTCCCATCAGGGTTCCCCGGTGCGGGCCACGAGGGAGGCCGGTGATGCACTGTACAGTGTCCCCCGGGTTTGGGAGCCTGTGTACACTCGTCCCATCGGGTTTCCCTGGGAAGGCACAGTGCTTGCTTCCCAGGCTCTCCCCCCGGGTGGGCGTCCTGTCTCCGGGAGCCTGGCCTGGGTGTGCAGTGGAGTTATACTACTCGGTCCCCGATTTACTCCCTGGGTTTTATGGTGCTTCGTCCGATGTTGTAGCTCTTCAACCTCACCGTCAATTTCTAATCCTTCTCCTGACACCAACGTGGTGAGCATTCGGTCCACGATGACAGAGGAGAAAAGCTAGTTTAATTCGACTGCCGATATTATTGCGATAAGCACAAAAACAGACCGGCACTATGACCCAGGGAGAGAACCCACAGTCACATACAGACAGGGGAGGTGATTATCACACACCCCGGTTACAGTCAGGGTGGCCCCCACCCACACAAGCGAATAACAGTAAAACCCAAACTAAAATGCAACAGAAAGTCAACTGGAACATCCCACCATCTTCTCACGGAAGTATTTAACTTAAGAACAATAAATAGTACTTGTCATTAGGAATGCTGGGCGGGGGGTGGGGGGGGGGGTCTATCAACCATGCCCCCTCCCCCGAGCCACAATATCTTTGCCTCCTCCACCACCAGCTTCTGCTTTCCACATGGATCACACCCTCCATGATTCCCTTGTCCATTCATCTCTTCCCACGAATCTCCCTCCCAGCACTTACCCTGCAACTGAACAAGTGCTACACCTGCCCATTTACCTCCTCCCTCATCTACATACAGGGCCACAAGCAACCAGGTGAGGCAACACTTTACTTGCGTCTCTGCTGGGGTCATCTACTGAATCTGGAGCTCCCAATGCGGCCTCCTCTACATTAGTCATAGAAAAATACAGCACAAAATAGGCCCTTTGGTCCATCTAGTGTGTTCTGATCCACTTAAATTGCCTCCTCCCATTAACCTACACCAGGACCAGAGCCCTCCATTCCCCACTGTCTACATACCTAGCCACACCTGCCTGAAATTCTGAAATGAAGCTTGCATGCTGGCACGTCATTTCCCACTCTCATGGCTCTCCGAGTGAAGGAGTTTCCTCTCATGCACCCCTTAAGCTTTTCACCTTTCACCTTTAACCCATGATCTCTGTTTGTAGTCCCACCTAACATCAGTGGAAAAAGCCTACTTGCATTACCTCTCATAATTTTGTATATCTCTCTCAAATTTCCCTTCAGTCTTCTACATTCCAAGAAATAAAGTCCTCACCTGTTCAATCTTTCTTCATAACTCATAACT
Source organism: Hemitrygon akajei (assembly GCF_048418815.1). NCBI lineage: Eukaryota > Metazoa > Chordata > Chondrichthyes > Myliobatiformes > Dasyatidae > Hemitrygon > Hemitrygon akajei. The sequence goes on from NC_133128.1 coordinate 88,236,844, forward strand.
CCAATCCTGGCAACCTCCTTGTAAAAGTTCTCCGCACACTTTCAACCTTATTCACATAGGTAGGTGAGCAAAACTTCACACAATACCCTAAACTAGACTGTCATGGTGTGCTCTCGGAGGACTGGACCCAGGTGCCCAGGTGCGGAAAAAAGACTGGACCCAGGTGTGGAGGAAGTGCTGGACCCAGGTGCGGAAGAAGGGCTGGACCCAGGTGCGGAGGAAGGGCAGGACCCAGGTGCGGAGGAAGGGCTGGACCCAGGTGCGGAGGAAGGGCAGGACCCAGGTGCGAAGGAAGGGCAGGACCCAGGTGCGGAGGAAGGACTGGACCCAGGTGCGGAGGAAGAGCTGGACCCAGGTGCGGAGGAATGACTGGACCCAGGTGCGGACGAAGGGCTGGACCCAGGTGTGGAGGAAGGGCAGGACCCAGGTGCGGAGGAAGGACTGGACCCATGTGCGGAGGAAGGGCAGGGCCCAGGTGCGGAGGAAGGGCAGGACCCAGGTGCGGAGGAAGGACTGGACCCATGTGCGGAGGAAGGGCAGGACCCAGGTGCGGAGGAAGGACTGGACCCAGGTGCGGAGGAAGGACTGGACCCAGGTGCGGAGGAAGGGCAGGACCCAGGTGCGGAGGAAGGACTGGACCCATGTGCGGAGGAAGGGCAGGGCCCAGGTGCGGAGGAAGGACTGGACCCAGGTGCGCATGAAGGACAGGACCCAGGTGCGAAGGACTGGGCCCAGGTGCGGAGGAAGGGCAGGACCCAGGTGCGGAGGAAGGACTGGACCCAGGTGCGGAGGAAGGGCTGGACCCAGGTGCGAAGGAAGGACTGGACCCAGGTACGGAGGAAGGGCTGGACCCAGGTGCGGAGGAAGGACTGGACCCAGGTGCGGAGGAAGAGCTGGACCCAGGTGCGGAGGAAGGACTGGACCCAGGTGCGAAGGAAGGACTGGACCCAGGTGCGGAGGAAGGACTGGACCCAGGTGCGGAGGAAGGGCTGGACCCAGGTGCGAAGGAAGGACTGGACCCAGGTGCGGAGGAAGGACTGGACCCAGGTGCGGAGGCAGGGCAGGACCCAGGTGCGGAGGAAGGACTGGACCCAGGTGCGGAGGCAGGGCAGGACCCAGGTGCGGAGGAAGGACTGGACCCAGGTGCGGAGGAAGGGCAGGACCCAGGTGCGGAGGAAGGACTGGACCCAGGTGCGAAGGACTGGGCCCAGGTGCGGAGGAAGGGCAGGACCCAGGTGCGGAGGAAGGACTGGACCCAGGTGCAGAGGAAGGGCTGGACCCAGGTGCGAAGGAAGGACTGGACCCAGGTGCGGAGGAAGGGCAGGACCCAGGTGCGGAGGAAGGACTGGACCCAGGTGCGAAGGACTGGACCCAGGTGCGGAGGAAGGACTGGACCCAGGTGCGAAGGACTGGGCCCAGGTGTGGAGGAAGGGCAGGACCCAGGTGCGGAGGAAGGACTGGACCCAGGTGCGGAGGAAGGGCTGGACCCAGGTGCGAAGGAAGGACTGGACCCAGGTACGGAGGAAGGGCTGGACCCAGGTGCGAAGGAAGGACTGGACCCAGGTGCGGAGGAAGGGCAGGACCCAGGTGCGGAGGAAGGACTGGACCCAGGTGCGAAGGACTGGACCCAGGTGCGGAGGAAGGACTGGACCCAGGTGCGAAGGACTGGGCCCAGGTGTGGAGGAAGGGCAGGACCCAGGTGCGGAGGAAGGACTGGACCCAGGTGCGGAGGAAGGGCTGGACCCAGGTGCGAAGGAAGGACTGGACCCAGGTACGGAGGAAGGGCTGGACCCAGGTGCGAAGGAAGGACTGGACCCAGGTGCGGAGGAAGGACTGGACCCAGGTGCGGAGGAAGGGCTGGACCCAGGTGCGGAGGAAGGACTGGACCCAGGTGCGGAGGAAGGACTGGACCCAGGTGCGGAGGCAGGGCAGGACCCAGTTGCGGAGGAAGGACTGGACCCAGGTGCGGAGGCAGGGCAGGACCCAGGTGCGGAGGAAGGACTGGATCCAGGTGCGGAGGCAGGGCAGGACCCAGGTGCGGAGGAAGGACTGGATCCAGGTGCGGAGGAAGGACTGGACCCAGGTGCGGAGGCAGGGCAGGACCATTAGGAATCGAGATAAGACGTCAGCATCAGAGCTTGCGAGGAGTGACTGAGCCGATTCATCATCTCCGACACAACGACCCCACTCAAGCACTGAATGGCAACCTCTTTAATTAGTCATGGAATCTGGGAAACGTGTGCCTGCTACAAATAACCAGACAAGATTCAACTGAAAACACAAAGACCTAACAACTCTAGTTAAGATATTAATTAGTAAATATGCGTGCTCAAGAACGCGAGAAGTTCAACGCTCTATGGCAAGCCACAGGGCTCCTGGCAATTCGACCTCACCAACATCTTCTACAACTTCAACATCACATCCCATCTCCTCTACTCTATTTATGAAGGCCAATGTGCCAAAAGCATTCTTTACGACCCTACCTACCTGTGACTCCACTTTCAATGAATTACGGATCTGTACTCTCAGATCCCTTTGTTCTACCACTCTCCTCAGTGCTCTACCGTTCACAGTGTAAGCCCTACCCTGGTTGTTTCTACCAAAGTGCAACACCTTGCACTTGTCTGCATTAAATTCCATCTGCCATTTTTCAGCCCACTTGTTCAGCTCGTCCAGATCCCGCTGCAATCTCTGACAGTTTTCCCTTGCTGTCCACTACACCCCCAGTCTCGGTGTCATCTGCAAATTTTCTGATCCAGCTATCATCCAGATCATTGATATAGATGACAAACCACAATGGGCCCAGCACCAATCCTTGCAGCACTCCACTAGTCACAGTCAGGCAACCATCTACTATCACTCTCTAGCTTTTCACACCAGGCCAATATCTAATCCGATTTACTGCCTCATCTCAAATGCTAAGTGACTGAACCTTCTTCACCAACCTCCCATGTGGGATCTTGTCAAATGCCTTTCTGAAATCCATGTAGACAACATTCACTGCCTCGTCTCCATCAATTTTCTTGGTAACTTCTTCCAAAAACTCTATAAGACTGGTTAGCCATGACCTACCATGCACAAAGCCATGCTGACTATCCCTCATCAGTCCATGTCTATTCAAATACCCTTAGAATACCTTCCAATAACTTTCCCACAACTGATGTCAAGAACACTGGCCTATAATTTCCTGATTTATTTTTAAAGCCTTTCTTAAACAGTGGAACAACTTTAGCTATCCTTTGGTACCTCAGCTGTCACTGAGGATGATTTAAATATCTCTATTAAGGGCCCCTACAGTCTCTGCACTTGCCTCCCAAGAGGTCTGTGGGAACAGCTTGACAGGCCCTGGGGATTGTCCACCTTGATTTCCTTCCAGACAGCAAAAACCTCTTCTACTGTAATCTATACAAGGTCCATGGAGTCAATGCTGCTTTGCCTCACTTCGATAGACTCTGTGTCTGTTTCCTGAGTAAATAGAGACGCAAAAAAAAATCCAACTCTTTTGGCTCCACACGTGATTACAATTCTGATCTTCCAGAGGACTAATTTTGTCCATTGCCATCCTGTTGTACTTAATGTATCTGTAGAATCCCTTGGGATTCTCCTTCACCGTGTTTGCTAGGACATTCTTTCTTTAAGCCCTCCTGATTTCTTTCTTAAGTGTTCTCTTGCAATTTTTATACTCCATAAGTATCTCTTTTTTTCTTAACCAGGGCCTCAATATATCTTGAAAACCAAGGTTCCCTAAACCTGTTATCTTTACCTTTTATTCTGACAGGTAGATATAACATTTTTACTCTCAAAATTTCACTTTCGAAATCCTCCCATTTACCAAACACATCTTTGTCAGAAAACAGCTTATCCCAATCCACACACCAGATCCTTTCTGATATCATCAAACTTGGCCTTTCTCCAATTTAGAATCTCAACCCCTTGGACCAGACCTATCCTTTCCCATATTTACTTTGAAGTTAATGGCATTATAACCACTAGATGCAAAATGTTTCCCTACACAAACCTCTGCCACCTGCCCTGTCTCATTCCGTAACAGCAGATCAAGTATCACACAGTCACTTGTTGGAACCTCTACGTACTGAGTAAGGAAATTACAGGCAGACAGACAGACAGACTTTATTGATCCCAATGGAAATTGGGTTTCGTTACAGTTGCATCAACCAAGAATAGAGTAGAAATATAGCAAAATAAAACCAGAAATAATTAAATAATAGTAAGTAAATTATGCCAAGTGGAAATAAGTCCAGGACCAGCCTATTGGCTCAGAGTGTCTGACACTCCGAGGGAGGAGTTGTAAAGTTTGATGGCCACAGGCAGGAATGACTTCCTATGACGCTCAGTGTTGCATCTCGGTGGAATGAGTCTCTGGCTGAATGTACTCCTGTGCCTAACCAGTACATTATGGAGTGGATGGGAGACATTGTTCAAGATGGTATGCAACTTGGACAGCATCCTCTTTTCAGACACCACCGTCAGAGAGTCCAATTCCACCCCCACAAAATCACTGGCCTTATGAATGAGTTTGTTAATTCTGTTGGTGTCTGCTACCCTCAGCCTGCTGCCCCAGCACACAACAGCAAACATGACAGCACTGGCCACCACAGACTCGTAGAACATCCTCAGCATCATCCAGCAGATGTTAAAGGACCTCAGTCTCCTCAGGAAAATTATCCTGAACACATTGGACAAACTCTATCTCATCCAGTCCTTTGATAGTACAGAAATCCCTGGCTCTATTGCACCTAAAACAACGGAACCCTGGAGACTGAGAGGCCAGTTTTGCTCCTTCTTGCAAGCAAGTTTCACTAATGGCTACAATATCATAATTCCAGGTGCTGATACATGCTCTGAACTCACCTGCCTTTCTTACAATACTTCTTGCATTGAAATATACACAGCTCAGGACATTAGATGCACCATGCTCAACCTTTTGATTCCTGACTTTGTCTGCGGTCTTAAAAACATTTGTCTCAACAATCTCTCCACTACTTGTTCTGGCAGTCCAATTTCCATCCCCCTGCAACTCAAATTTAACTTCCACCACCAACCCCCCATGCACCAGGAGCAAACCATCAGACTCAGATATTATTTCCCCTCTAATTCAGCTGCAAATCATCTCATTGGTGAGAGCCTTTGAAAAATGGAGGACCACTTCGTTGAGCACCTCCACTCCATCTGCCAAAAGTAGAACTTCCCAGTGGCCAAACATTTTAATTCCAATTCTCATTCCCATTCTGACAATTTGGTCCATGGCCTCCTCTTGTGCCACAATGAGGCCAACCTCAGGGTGGAGGAACAACACCTTATAGTCCATCAAGGTAGCCTCCAACCTGATGGCATGAAAATCGATCTCTCCTTCTGGTAAAGTATCTCCTTCTGGTAAAATGAAGTAAAGTATCCCTTTCCCTCTTCCTCATTCCCCACTCAGACCTCTTACCTCTTCTTACCTGCCTATCACCTCCAACCAAGGTCCCCTCCACCCCCCCTTTCTCCTATAGTCCACTCTCCTGTCCTATCAGATTCCTTCCTCTCCAGACCTTTACCTTTCCCACCCACATGGCTTCACCGATCACCTTCTAGCTACACCCTCCTCCCCTCCTCCCAACTTTTTATTCTGGCATCTTCCCCTTTCCTTTTCTGTCCTAAAGAAGAGTATCTCAGCCCAAAACATCGACTGTCTATTCGTCTCCATAGATGGTGCCTGACCTGAAGAGTTCCTCCAGCATCTTGTGTGTGTTGCATAGGATAAATTACGTTTTACGAAAGAAGGGTGGATCCAGCCAGTCTTGCTGTGTCCCTTGGGTGGAGGGACCCTGGAGGACTGGATGACTGTCACAGAGAATGAACTCAACTGTCACAGGCTGTTTTTGTAACTGTGTAACTGGAGTTCAATGCAAAATTCTGAGAAAGTCAAGAAGATCTAGCTTGTTACTGAACAGTCTAAGCAACTTCACCAGATGTACTGTTGAAAGTATCTTGGTCTGGTACAGCAATATGCACAGGAACATCAGAGGCTGCAGGGAGTCAGAGAGTCAATACATCACGGGTATGTCCCTCCTACCATTGATAGTATCTACATGAGATACTACCTCAAGAAGTCAATACTTACCATCAAAAATCCATACCATCCTAGCATGCTCTCTTACCAGGGCAGGAGGTACAGAAGCCTGAAGTTTCACATCATCAGGTTCAAGAACAATGACTTCCCTTCAATCCTTCAGTTCTTAAACCCGCCTGCAAGATCCTAGTCACTACCTTGTTACAGCGACACAATAACCAATTTGCAGTTTGTTTCTTTTGTTGTACTTATGCTCTTAGTAGTTTTGTATAACTTATATTTAATTCGTTTCCTTGTGAATGCTTTGCACTTGCGATGCTGCTTCAAGTAAGCTTTTCACTGCACCTGTGCATAAATGTATTTATACATACGGTAATAAATGGCTTTGACTTTGAAATTAATCCAAAAATATGGGTTAATATCTGAATTGTGTCACAGGCTGTTTTGAGGGCAAAGCTCTTTTGTCTCGATTCCATTCTTTGATGATGTTTCAGAGCTGGTTGGCAAGGCAGGTGCAATGGGTCTTGTGTACATGGGCTCGCTGTGGACATTTGCTGGCAAAATTGAAGCCTAAAGGTTTAAAGGGAGAAGCAGGGATATGATTTTACCAAATGGACAAAAAACAGAGTGATGGAGAGCAGCAATTTCCCTAACTGCAAGGAGGCATCATACACATCATAAATGCTGGAGGAACTCAGCAGGCCAGGCAGCATCTATGGACAAGAAGTACAGTCAGCATTTTCATCAGGACTGTTGTGCTAAAGACCAGATAAGGACCAACAGTCAAAAAGTTCAAAGTTCAAAGTAAATTTATTATCAAAGTACATATATGTCACCAAATACTATCCTGAGATTCATTTTCTTGTAGGTATTCACAGTAGAACAAAGAAATACAATAGAATTGATGAAAAATTACACACAAAGAGTGATAATCAATATTCAAAAGACAAACTGTAAATATAGAAAAACACAAATAATAATAACTAATAAATAGGTAAATTCATAATACTGAGAATATGAGTTGTAGAGTCCGTGGAAGTGAGTCCATAGGTTGTGGTGAGTGAGGTTGTTTATGCTGGTTCAGGATTCTGATTGGTTGAAGGGTAATAACTGTTCCTGAACTTGGCGGTGTGGGATCTAAAGTTCCTGTACCTCCTGGGGGATGGTGGGCTACTGCTTTTTTACAGCAGCACTCCTTGTAGGTGTGCTGAACGGTGGGGGGAGCGTTTCCTGTGATGGACTGGGTAGTATCTATAACTTTTTGTAGGCTTTTCAATTCTTGGACACCGGTGTTTCTCTACTAGGCCAAGATGCAACCAGGAAGGATACTGTGCTCCTATAGAAGTGTGTAAAAGTTTTAGATGACATACCAAATCTGTGCAACTTTCCAAGGAAGTAGAGTTGTTGCTGTGCCTTCTTTGAAATGGCACTTACGTGCTGGTCCCAGGACAGATCCTCCGAAATGATTACGTCCAGGAATTTAAAGTTACTGACTCTTTCCACCTCCAATTCCCTAATGAGCACTGGCTCATGCACCCCTGTTTTCTTCCTCCAGTAATCACTTGGGTTTTGCTGACATTGAATGAGAGGTTACACAAGTGAATCTGCAGATGCTGGAAATAAATAAAAACCCAAAATGCTGGCAGAACTCAGCAGGCCAGACAGCATCTACGGGAGGAGGTAGTGACGACGTTTCGGGCCGAAACCCTTCATCAGGAGTGAAGTAACATGGGATGGTCGAGGGGGGATAAGAAGTGGGGGGAGGGATGAAGTAGAGAGCTAGGAAGTGATAGGCTGGAGGGAAATGGGCTAGGGGGGAAGGTGGAGAATTATGGGAAATAAAGGAGAAAGAAAGGTAGGTCTGGGGGGAGATTATAGTGAGGGGGGAGAAAAGAGAGAGAAAGAGAACCAGAGTAAAATAATAGATAGGGATGGGGGTAAGGGGCGCAGGGGATAGGGATGGGGGTAAGGGGGGCAGGGGATAGGAATGGGGGTAAGGGGGGGCAGGGAGGCCTAGGTAGCCTCCTACCAGCTGGCATGAACATCCAACTCACAGACCTCCGTTGATACCCCTGCCCCTCTTTACCCCCATCCCTATCTATTATTTTAGTCTGGTTCTTTTCAATCCAACTGCAATACACATTTCAACGGAGTCGAAGATGGAAGGTTCTACTGGTGGTCACGGAGTTGGCACCATGAGTACATCAGCTTCTGGAACATCTGAGCTCCAACATCGTGCATATTTGTCTGCTTTAATTATAATGGGTCGTTTTATCTTTTTTTTTAATAATAATGTTCGGTTAAGTTGACTTTCATAAACACACCTTTATAATTATATGCGGTGTGTGATCTGTTATTTCCTGCTGACGGATGATTACAAGTGGGCAGTAGTTACACGGTATTGCTCAGGCCGGGGTGGGGGTGGTCGAAACATCCACCCCCCGGTCTGGTGGGCCCCAAGTCATGCTGACCCGAGACGTACGGCGTTTGAGAACGGTGGTTTGCTGAGTCCAGTGGCTTGTCGGTGAGGGGCTAACAGGCCATGTTTCCAGAGAGTTCAGCGTAGTAGTAGAATCACAAACACATGAATGTCTGCAGATGCTAGAAATCCAAAGCAACACACTGCACTGCGAAGTCTCTTTGAGGGATGCCTACCCTGAAGAAGGTAAAATCTTCTCTTTGATGAAAGTTCAGCAACACTCCGTCTCACTGCTCCCCCTCCGACCACCACCTTGTTCTACTTCCTCCCCTCCCTCCACCTTCCAGTCCTGTTGAAGGGTCTGGGCCCGAAACGTCAACTGTTTACTCTTTTCCATAAGCATCGCCTGGCCTGCTGAGTTACTCCAGCATTTTGTGTGTGTTGTCAAGACTTTGTGCTGTATATTCCTAAAACACTGAAGGATGACTCTGATCCTGAGCCCTCACCTTGTGTCTATTTCCTGGTGGTGAAGGAGATTTCCAGAGTCGGGCTCTCTTCCCCTTCTGTGAAGCTGCTTGATCACAGATATAAATAGGATCAGAGATTTATAGTGCAATACAGCTCCAATACAAGTCATCTGGTCCAACAAGTCCATGCCAACCATGGTTCCCACCCAATTTCTAGTCCAAATTTCCTGCATTCAGCTCATATCCTTGCACGCCCTTCCCATCCATGTGCCCATTGAAGGGCTTTGATATCATTGAGTCTGGCTCAAACACTTCCTCTGGCAGCTCGCTCCACGTACTCAACACTCTCTGCATGAAAAGTTGCCTCTCAGTTCTCTTTAAACTTCCTCTCCTATCAACCTAAAGCTATGCTCCCTAGTTTTGGACGCCCCTACCCACCTTGTCTTTGCCTCTATTCAGAATTGCAAAGGTTTTTTTTTCTCTCTGCTATCCTCTAGGCAAGTTTGCATCCCGGGAACCAACTGTTCAGAGTCTTTAACTTTCAATATTCTTAAACAAATCAAGAGGAGGCTCTGACCTTATCTAAAGTAACTGCATTAGTCACTCTTAACAGCAATTAAACAAATTAAACAACAAACTTCACTTCATATAATTTAATTCCGGTTCTAAATAAAGCAAATCATTATCCTTTTTTAAAAAAAGAAATGTCACTCACATAAACTCTACCTAAATCAGTTCTGCAATGACTCTTGTGGACTGATGGATAGAAAAGATGCAGTATTTTTTTAAGAAAGGAAGGAGAGAGAAAATCAGGAACTGCCGATCGGTTACAGCAGCAGGAATGATATTGGAATCCATAATGATACCAAGGAAACAAAGCAATTGAGCAGTCAGAGGAAAACAGTGTTTGACGAATCTGTTATACTCCTGGGGCTGGACAGGAGATACTCTGGGTTACCACGGGAAGCGAGGAAAGAGATTGCTGCATCTTTGGCACTGATCCTTGCATCCTCACTGATCACAGTAGAAAGGAGGTGACAAATGTTATTCCTTTGTTTATGAGGAAATTTTGGGAATTATCTTAGATAGGCGCATCTCTTCTATATATAAGATTTCTTATTTATATGAGAAATAAGGGTTAGCTTGCAATTGGAGTAGGTTAAATCATGGATAAAGTGATGGTTGAAAGAGGCCTAAATTTGTACACAAGACACCAAAAACTAAAATGCAGATGTAGCAAACATTTGGAAAGGTAAGTTGTTGGTCTTTATAACAAAAGGAGCAGGGTAAAAGGGAAGCCATGTCTTACTACAGGAATTGTGCACAATCTTGTTTTACTTAGTTTAAGGATAAAAAGGCAATGCAGCACAGATTCTCCAAGAGGCAGATCTGCCACGAGGAAAGGTGACCTCACTGAGACATACAAGATACCTTGAAAAGAGAGACACAAGGATGCTGTTTCCTTCAACTGAGGAATCAATAGCAGGGCTCTCAGTACCAGAGTAAGGGAAGACCATTTAGCACAGAGATAAGGAGAAGTCTCTTCACTCGGAGTGTGATGGATCTCTGAAGTCCCTTCCTTGGTAGGTTGAGGAGGCCTGGGCACTCATTGCCTTCATAGCCCAGGTTGACAGTATTCTTGATGTTGGAGGGATCACGAATCTGGGAAAGGCAGGTTGATCAACAGTTATCCTGTTGAATGGCAGAACAGGCTCAATGTGTTGAAAAACCTACTCTGGTTCTTATTTCTTACATTCATGAATAAAACAATAGATACTGGATAGCTCCTATTGGTGGTTGGAAAACTCACAGTAAAAAACAGCCTTACCTTCCCGGATTAAGCTCTTCGCTCTGCATTAGATTAGAAGTGTGTGAGTTCAGGCCCAATTGGAAACTTGAAGCCATAAGCAAGTTCAGTACTGGCAAACAGCTCAACTGTTTGATGCAAATTTAAACCTCCCCATCTGCTCCTCTTGAATGAACCTTCACCGGAATGATGCTTGGTTGCAAAATGCTTTCGGATACTGTGAAGGGTTTTTATTAAGCAAGGAATAAAGTATCATCTTTATACAGCAGTAAATTCATACACTGCCCACAGCAACTGTGGAAAATACAGTTCTGTGTGTGCACCAATTAACCCTGACTCTGTTTGTCTGGTATAACTTGCCATTGGCAAGAACACATTAACTGTTCACAGTCGTATGCTCGCAGTCTAAACATAACACACACATTTTTTACAAGTTCCACTTTAGGTGAGAGACCATTGGTGTAAAGAGCTTAGGAACAACATCTGCAGGCGAGGTCTAAATGTGAAAACACTGGGTAAATGGTTTCCTAGTCTCCTTCAGTGAATGTTGTAAGTCCTTGCTCATGCATTCTGTAAATTAGGTCCTTTCAAAATGCATAGATTTCACCTGTTTGTTCAAGGTTAATCAAAGTTTATGGGAAACAAGAGTTCCATACCCTGAGGGGAGAGAAAACGACTGATTTAATAGTAAATTTCCTTTAGGTACTATTTTCTTTATCGTGAAATGTCGGTGATTGATGACCTTTAAGTCTTGTTCTTTCTGATTTTCTTCCTCCTAGTCTTAATGCTGGTGTTAGCTGTACCAGGTACTCCCTGAGGCTGTCAGCCAGCTAGAGCCTGTCTTGACTTGGTGACCGTACACACTGGCGTCACTGCACAGTGAGTGGGAGACAGTACCCTTAGTGGCTGACTCCAGTCTGAATCGGTCAGTTACTTCATTGCTGTCACATGCACTGAACGACAGTGAAGAGCTTGTTTTGCATGCAGATCACTTCACCGCATCAGTGCTTTGAGGTAGGACAAGGGAAAACAATCACAGAATAAGATGTTACCGTTACAGAGAAAGTGAAGTGCGCACCAGCAATAAGGTGCAAGGGTGTAACGAGCTAGATGGTGAGATCGATGAGGGAGTTATTTGATAGTCTTATACCAGTTAGCTCGAAGCTGTCCCTGAAACTGGTGGTATGCCGTTTCAGACCTTTGTACCTTCCACCCAGTAGGAGTTGGAGAGGGATATGAGAGAACATCTGAGTGGATGCTTCTTTGATGATTTTGGCTGCTTTACCAAGGCAGTGAGAAGTGTAGACAGAATCCATGGCGAGAAGGCTGGGGTCCACGATGTGTCCACACCCCTCAGCAGTTCCATGTAGCCTCAGGATGAACAGTTGCTGCGCCAGGATGCTCTCGATGGTGCGTCGATGAAGATCAGAGATGCACCATCAATAACTCACTCTGAGACGTAAAGGCGAGATATCGGCTTTTATTGACTGGAAGAAGGAACAAGCAGTGGTTGACCACCATACTACATCCTGGAGACTGAGAGGCCGGGCTCAGGCCTCAATCGCCTTTATACAGGGGTCTGCGGGAGGAGCCACAGGAGCAGTCCAGACAGGTATATGTAGTTCACCACAATCAGTAAGGGTCAAAGGGGACATGCCAGACTTCTTTAAGCTCCTGAGAAAGAAAGGCTTTCCTGGCCAGTAAAAACAAACTTCTGCTTTGTGTCACCTCATTGCGAGTGTGAACAGAGGTTTCTCTGCTCCATTTCAGATCGTTCATTGGCTTATAAGTTCGATCTCCTTGAGTTCTTTCGAGATCTACCTTTTGCACACATCAGCAGTTCATAGTAGTTTAGTCCACTCAGAAGAATGGCTGACAGGTGTTGGATTTTGGCGGATCGTGTCTACATTGGGGAATTATCAGTGGGGAGAGTCAGCAGCTTTAAATTACTGGGCATAAGCATAATGGATGAAATATCCTGGGCCCCACACATAGGGACAAGAGAAGTAATGTCAGCATTTTACTTCCTTAGAAGGTGAAGGAGGTTTGGACTGTCACTGAACACAGTAATAAACTTCTACGGATGTACTGCTGTATGTGTCCTGACTGGCTGCGTCATTGGTCTGGTGCAGGAATGTAAGAAGCTGCAGAGAATAGCAGACTGTGTCCCGTACATCACACCCACCACTGATTGTATCCACAGGAGGCACTGCAACATCAAAGATTCCCACCATTCAGGCAATGCATTGTTTGCAGCTACAATCGGGCAGAAAGTACAGAAATCTGATGCCGCACAACACAAGGTTTCAGAATAGCTAACTTCCCTTCAACCATTTGTCTTTTAACCAACTGGCATAGCCCTAACCATTACCTCAGTACAGTAACTCTGCACTACAATGGATTTTTTTTGTTCTAATCGTGCTCTTGTGAAAAGGTATATAATTTATGTTTTTCATGTGAATGTTGTGCATCTGATGGTTTGGGTCTGCAGTACTGCTGCAACTAGGTTTTTCATTGCACCTGTGCAGATGACAATAAACTTGACTTAGGCTTTGATCTTTAGATATAAAACCATAAGCCATAGGAGCAGAATTAGGCCATTTGGCCCATCGAACATTCACCATCATTTCATCATGGCTGATCCATTTCCCTCCAAGCCTCAGTCTCCTGTCTTCTGCCTATATCCCTTCATGCCCTGACTAATCAGGAAACTATCACCCTTTGCCTTCAAAATACCAAATGACTTGGCCTCCAAAGGAACCTATAGTAATGAATTCCACAGACCCACCACTTGCTGACTAAAGAAATTCCTCCTCATCTCCATTCTAAATGGATGTCCCTCTATTCTGAGGCTGTGTCCTCTGGCCTTAGACTCTCCCACCATATGAAACATCCTCTCCACATCCACACGATTGAGGCCTTTCAACATTTGATAGGTTTCAATGAGGTCCCTCCTCATTCTTCTGAATTCCAGTGAGTACAGGCCCAGAGCCATCAAACACTCCTCAAATGATGAGCCTTTCAATCCCAGAACCATTTTTGTGAACCTCCTTTGAACCCTCTCCAATGTCAGCACATCCTTTCATAGAAAATGGGCCCAAAACTGCCCGTGAGGCCTCCCCAGTGCTTTATAAAGCCTCGTTACATTCTTGCATTTCTATTCTAGTCCTCTCGATACGAAAGCCAACAACTCCACCAATGGTATGTCCTGACATCGCCCTCAGTTTGATCCAGGGTGGATCCCCTAGCTCGACAGTAATGATGGAGTCAGCCAATAGGGGTACAGAATTTGATGGTATACATTGCTGCCACATCATCTCTGGTATGCCCAGGGGTAATGCCACAAGCTGCCACAGAGAGTTCCCTCAATGTGAAGCTCAAAAGTCTGCCTTCACTAGAACTACCTCCAGCTATTACTTCTATCCATGCTGGCGTATATACAGGCACATCTGCTACAGATCGACTGGAGAGGACGAGGTCAAGTCAGTTTTCCGCTGGTGTCACGGCCCTGGCTTTTGACGGCTCTGTCCGTCAGAGATCGGCGTGCTTGGTCAGTGGTAGTTCTGTAAGCCACTGGTACCCCCCACCCAGAGTACCTTCTTCTCCCAGCCCAATCTCACAGCCGAAGATAAGGGCATAAGAAGTAAAATCATGGTCGGCTATTCCATCCCCTATGTCTGTTTCACTGTCCTGATTTGGTTCATCGTCTTCACCAACCCTCTTCAATGTACTGAGCCAGCACACTTGGTTTCAGAAGAGAATGCCTTCTGGGAGAGGACATTTCTGGCAGCTTGAGCCTCAAGTGGAGACTTCTCTGAGATGGTGACTCCTCATTAGGCAAACATTACCCCTCCATTATCTACTCCATCAAGACTCACAAGAAGCCTGTTCACTTCGAACTCTAGAGATGCAGGCCCATTCCAACCACCCCCATAAATCAGTCCAAAGCACCTTCATTGCATTCCCACTATGTCTCTGTTAGGAAGGGAGGAGTGGCAGTAAGATTATTCACAGAACAGAGTGGAAGAAGGTTTTTCTGCCCACCGAGGTACTTTCTTCACACTTGAGCACCGAGCACTGTATTGAGTCTGCTTCTGCCAACGTCCCTGCAGTTTATTCTGAACCTGAACCAGGCACAGCATAAAAAGAACTTTCCCCCACGACACTCCTTAAGTTTATTTTGCTAATCAGCTTCACTGTGTCCCAGCATTCTTGACCCTTCTCCAATGGGAACGGTTTCATCCATTCTGCCTGTACTCTTGGCAGATCAGATTCCCCTCACAACCTCCTCTGTTCTGAGGAGAGCAGCCCCAGGTTATCCATTCTGTCTGCAGAACCAAGCCCCTTTTCCTAGGAACCCCCTCTGCACCTGCTCCGAAAGCTGATACTGACGCTGGTTTCCCTGTACAGTAATGGCCAGCGTACAGATTCAGATTTGTTTAATTTCATACACCAGGGTGCAAAGAGATCCCTTGCTGGTATGGACCTCTCAGAGTAAACAGTGAGGTGAGGCGAGGTGAGGCGAGGCGAGGCGAGGGCTCACCGCTGGGCTCAGAGTTGATGTCCTAGCTGTCTAGATACACAAACCTGGGCGGTATGATATGGAGAGCAAGTCTATGTGCAGGCTCCCCTCTCCAAGCAGCTGATCAGCCCAAAGGACCGGCAGAGACTGAGTCAGTTTGGCCGGAGTTACCATTCAGCATTCGACTCAATGTAGCACTGCCTCAGGGACTCCCTCTCAGGGTTTTTCCCTGGGGATTTACTCCTGGAGCCTTCCCCGTGAGTGGGTAGAGCCGCAAGGTAGAGGAGGTTTGAGTTCAGAGTTCTCCTTCTCCTAGAACTGCCAAGCACGGCTGATGATCCCCATCTGCCCGAAGTGACTGGCTTTAAGGAGCCAGTAACCCACCTTTGCCCCTTCTCCTGTCAGTAGAAATGGTTCCGTCAGGCTTAGTAGCTGAGCCACAGGTGAAGGCCAGAAGCTGGATTTGGTTGTCAGAGGCTATTTGAGCCACACACTTTTGCCAGCATTTAACAGATAGTGGGAGCTTGTCCCCATTACCACCCCTGGCTATAACAAACAACCTTAAGGGAGCAGACTAGACAGTGCACTTGGGAATAATAAATACAACACTGAACACTAAACAGCTGAATGGTGCAAAACGTTTTAGTGCAAACTGAAATAGTGCAAAATTGTTAAAGTGGCAATAATGCAATGATTGAGAGGGGAAGAAAAAGTGGCAGAAGCCCCGGCAGTTGATGTGAAAAAGGTGATTGGTTCAGAAGTCTGAAAGCAGTGGGGAAGAAGCTGTTCTTGAGTCTGATCATCGGTCATTTCAATCAAGCTCCTCTTTCTTCTCCCGGAAGGTAGAAGAGAGGAAAGGGAATGCCCAGGGTGGCAGACGTCATTGATGATACTGTCAGCCTTTCTGAAGCAATGCACCACGAGGATTCAAAATAAATTTGTTATCAAAGTACATATATGTCAACGTATACCACCTAAGATTCATTTTCTTGCAGGCATTCCCAGTAGAACAAAGAAGTACAATAGAATCAACATGAAACTACACGTAAAGACTGACAAACATGCAATGTGCAAAAGGAAAACTGTGCAAATGCAAAGCAAAACTCAAGTAATAAAGCTGGATTGGATGGTAGGACGTGACAAGCCTGTGACGGGCTGGGCAGTGTCTGCCACTCTCTGCAGGTTCTGGCGGTCCTGAACGTCCTTCCTGGTTGATTGCTCTGCCACCACAGATGGGCGCCTTTCAACACGTACAGGATCGTTCTGACGCAGCCTCCTTTCTCCTCTCCTGAGACCTGTTAGCAAGTGCATCTCTCCCTCTCTCTTGCACAAACATTTCTGTTTGCTCCATTAAAATGATTATCAGCAGCGCTCCCTTGGAGCTTAGATGTTCTGATTACAAACACACAATGAAGGAAGCAATAATCTAATTCGGTTGATTGATGTCAGGTAGGTTTGCATCATTTGATTAGCCCAATAGGAAATCTTCTGTAATGATTCAATGCCGGCGTCTGTTAGACAACTTCGTGGGGAGCAATCCTGCTCAGAATATCATCAAGCCTGTTCCAGTAAATGAATCTAAAAGGCAACGCCAGTGTTTTACAATATCCTTGCCTGCAACAATTGACAGGCAAATCACTGTCATCTGTGCTGACCAACTGCTCATCTGCAGCTCTTGACCCGCTTGTGAAGGAGAATGTTAAGCAGTTTTGCAGGCAAGAGATTGAAGTGCCCTTGCATTGATTTACAGTTGTGTGCAATTGCATTACAGCAATCAAGTCTCAGGAATTCTACAAAGGCAAGGCAATTGGCTCAAGTCAGTGGGAACAAGGGACTTTGATCAGTTCGTGGATTTCCTGACAGTAAAATTAACAATTCACTGTGATTTCAGGATTCTTTAAAAATACCCTTCAAGTAAGAGTTATATTAGCTATTCTAACTACGATTTTTTTTACTAGAGAAACTATGGCAAAGGAACTACAGATACCAAAAAAACCTCCAGTGTGGAATCATGAACTTAAATCAATGCAAATGTCCTGATGAAATTGTGACAATTCCTTTCCTCCCTGATGGTGCCGAACACACTGAGTTCCTGCAGCATTGTTCCCTGTAAGTGACTGCACTATTCAACAGGGCGGAAAACACGACACATTGCGTGCTTACCTTTGTTAGTTGAGGCATCGAGTTCAAGAGTTGGGAAGTAATGCTGCAGCGTTATAAAACTTTGGTTAGGTTGCATCTGGAGCATCTGGCTGCTAGGATTAAAGGGGGTTGCTGGCCAACTCTGAGCTGGATCTCTAAATAATTCAACACAAGAAAGATCCGGAGGCTTTTGGAGAGGGTGGAGAAGAGGTTTATCAGGATGCTGCCTGGATTAGACAGCACGTGCTACATGGATAGTTTGAAGTTGAACAAAGTTTGGTTGCTCTGTTAGCCGGAGATTTTGGATAGACTGTTATCACTTTCCTTGGCGTGGAGATCGCAGAGGAGGCTCTTGATGGGGGTGTACAACATAATGATGAACATAGATGAGGTAGATAGTGAGAAACTTTTCCTGATGCCAGAGGCACCTAAGACCAGAGGGTGTGTTCAAGATGAGAAGTAAGAGGAAATTTGAAGATTTAGTGGATAGGTGGAATTGGAATGTTTACCTGAGAGATGGTGGAAGCAGGAACTCTCTCTTTTTATCTCCAAATAAAAGGCACCTGGACTAGAATCATCGGAGCATAGAGACTGTGGACCATGAGCTTGTAAGTGGTATGAGTATATGGGTATTTGATAGACAGCATAGTCGCAGTGGGCCGAATGGACATTTTTTGGTGCTGTTTAACTCTGTGATTCTATAGTATTACATCAGAACTGGTAAGATAATAAAATAAGTTTGGTTTATGCTATAAAGGACAGAGGATGGGGAAGATTGACTGAACAAAGGGAATATCACTGAAGATTGAGGCTGGGGTTGTCCTGGGTACCTGGATATTAAAGAGGTGGATCATAGGAGACAATTGGAAAAAGAGATGCTGAAACAGCGCAGGGGTAGAGGGAAAAGGGAGAGGAGCAAGGGAGGTGGGAGGATGACAAAGAGAAAGGGAGTGAATGACAGATGGGGGCAGAAGAGAGAGAGAGAGAGAGAAGGCAGGGATACTATCCAGAAGAACAGGCAGTGTCTGAGTGTCTGTGAAGAAAGAAGAGAGAGAGAATTGGGTTAATATTATGGATGAATGCCTGCAACATTTACTGTTTTTTTAAGCTGTGTGGTCACTGAAGGTGATTCAACCCATTTCATCTGACCAGGTGTTGAGTCTTTCTCCATTTTAGTTTGCTGCCTTTCCCCATTTTGATATTACTTCCCTTCAAATGTTTATCTAATTTATTCTCAACCATGGCTCCAAATCCATTCCATGTGTTAGTAATTGGCTGTGAGATCAAAAAGGGATCTCCTACTTCCCTTCTGCTCATCTTATTTACAGAAAATTTCCATCCTCTGTTTCTAGATCCACAATAATTCGCAGAATGCAAGAGCAATCCAGCAAAGAAGAGAAAGGAAAGAGGCATTTGAATTTCCAGTGCCTGGAGGTTCTACACTTGCTTCATACTAATGGATGAATATGAGAATATGAGAACTCTTAATAATACAATGATTAGGAACAGTTCCTGACAACTGATTCCATGCAAATTACACTGGTTTTAGGTCAAAAGCATTGATGGGTTGTACTATGAAGAATTATCTGAAAAATAATGGACCGAATTAAAAACAGCTATTAGTTTGTCAATTGGAATCATTTTAAACGGGCGTCATGAAAGAAAACAAAATATTTTGAAGGAGGGCGAATCTTAAAATTAGTCAGCTCCATCGTGGGTACTAGCCTCCGTAGTATCCAAGACATCTTTGAGGAGTGGTACCTCAGGAAGGGGGTGTCCATCGTTAAGGACCCCCACCACCCAGGACACGCACTCTTCTCACTGTTACCATCAGGAAGGAGAGACAGAAGCCTGAAGATACACACTTAAGGATTTAGGAGCAGCTTCTCCCCCTCAGTTGTCAGGGTTCCAAAGGGATATTGAACCCATGAACTCAGCACTTTCTTTTTTGTTTATTTCTGCTTTAGCACTCCTGATTTAACACAACTATTTAATATACATGTATAAACTTCTCGTAATTCCTATTTCCTTCTGTATTTATCATGTATTGCGTTGTACTACCACTGCAAAGTTAACAAAATCCATGACACATGCTGGTGGATAGTAAACCTGATTCTTATATCCCCACTTCAGTGATATCTATTTCTCATTCTGTTCAGCTTAGTTGCTGATGAAACCCTAGAGCGTTTGTTAACTTCCCATTTGATTTTTGTTTTCACTGCACTCATGACAAATCTCTCATCATCCACCTTCTATAAGTCAAAGCTCATCTGAAACTCTGGTTCTCAAAGGAAATGGCGTATAATGTGCTAAAACAAAGGAGTAAATTGGCAATATCACAAAGACGTGAAAATCTGCAGTTGCTGGAAATCCAAAGAAAAACACACAAAATACTGGAAGAACTCAACAGATGGTGCGTGGAATGGGCTGCTGGCAACAGTGGTGGAGGTGGATACGACAGGGTATTTTAAGAGACTCCTGGACAGGTACATGGAGCTTAGAAAAATAGAGGGCTATGGGTAACTCTGGGTAATTTCTAAGGTAAGGACATGTTCGGCACAGCTTTGTGGGCAGAAGGACCTGTATTATGTTGTACATTTTCTAGGTTTCTTCTTTCTATCAGGCAGCATCCAATAGAAGAGTCTCAGCCCAAAACGCTGACTGGTTGCTCTTTCCACAGACGTTGCCTGACCTGCTGAGTTCCTCCAGTGTTTTGTGTGTGTTGTTGTTAAGCTGGTAAATCAGTTCATTATTGTCACACGTATGGAAGTATGGCACACTTCATTGGCATACTATCTGTATAAATCCTTTCATTACAAAGTGCATTAAGGTCGTACAAGGGAAAACAGTAACTGAATACAAAATTAAGTTATGGATGGAGAACTGGGAAAATTCACCAAGCCCAAGGATAAAGTCTGTAGAAAATAACAGAGGAGAGAAAAGCAGACTGAAAAGTTCAGTAGTTGCATAAAAAGGAAAAGACAGCTAACATTAATGTGGGTCCCTGACAGACTGAGACAGGAGAAATTAGACCAGACAATAGGGAAATATATCGGATCAGTCTGCACAGAAGAAAACATGGAGAATCGTTTGGAAGTAATATAGTGGAGCATGTCTCGAGGAAAAAAAAGGAGAAAGTCAAATAAATTATCATTAATTATATTAATGGAACTGAAAGTTGATAAATCCCTAGGAGACGGTGACCTGTGTTTAATGATTTTGAAAGAAATGGTTGTGGAGATAGTGAATGAATTTTCAGCCATCCATTTTCAAAAGATTCATAGCTAACGTAACCTCACGGTTTATAAAGGAGGAGAGGGAGTGAGAGGAATGAGCCCAACCTGAATAATAAGGAAAATATTGCGATCTGTTCGGAAGGAGCTGGGAACTGAGTGGGCCAAGTCAACATGTATATATGAAGTTAGAGCTGGATAAAGCCAAATTGATTAGAGGGAAGTTTTGTATGTATTGTGACAAAAGAGATTATTCACCACAACTAGAAGGCAGGGTTTGCGGGTAGTAAACTGGCCTGACCGATAGACAAATTAGAATCAGAGCTGGAGAAATATTTGGTTTATAGTCTATGAGCAGTGGAGTGGCACAGAAATTAGTGCTGGGTCACAGACGTCACTAGTCTCGATTAATTACTTCAAAGTCAGGGTGCTGTATGATATTAAGCTTCCTGACAATAGAAAGAAAGAGGTTAGTGTTTGTGTGGGAGGGTGCAGAGAGATCTCAAGGCGATGTCAAAGCTTGAGTAAGTGGGCAAAGGGGTATAATATATAGGATATGATGTGAAAGGTAGGATATTGCTTCAGTGGTGATTGGCTAAAATTGTTGGTGTCGGAGGGACAGGGGTGTCCTTGTACATGAAGCATTGAAAGTAAATGTGCAGGTTCAGCAAGCTATTAAGAAGGCAAATGGCATGTCTGCCTTTATTGTGAGAGAATATGAATGCAAAAGACATGTCTCCCTCCCATTAAATAAGCCCTATTTTCTAAGGGGAGACTATACCTGGAATATAGTATCCAGTTTGTTGTTTAAACAAGGAACCCTTGTGTGGGAACTCAGCTGCCAGTCTATGCCAGATTTGAAACTTAGAACAATAAACATAGAACTTGGAAAACCTACAGCACAATACAGGCCCTTCGGCCCACAATGCTGTGCCGAATATGTACTTACTTTTAGAAATTACCCAGGCTTACCCATAGCCCTCTATTTTTCTAAGCTCCATGTACCTGTCCAGGAGTCTCTTAAAAGACCCTGTTGTTTCCACTTCCACCACCGCCACCAGCAGCCCATTCCACACACTCACCACTCTCTGCATAAAAAACTTAACCCTCACATCTGCTCTGTACCAAGCACCTTAAAACTGTGCCTCCTCATGCTAGCCATTTCAGCCCTGGTAAAAAGCCTCTGGCTATCCACATGATCAATGCCTCTCATCACCTTATACACCTCTATCAGGTCACCTCTCATCCTCCATCACTCCAAGGAGAAAAGGCCAAGTTCACTCAACCTATTCTCATAAGGCACGCCCCCCAACTCCATGTAACGTCCTTGTCCTATATAGCTGTAACGTTACCTCTCGGCTCTTGAACTCAACCCCACTGTTGATGAAGGCCAATACACCATATGCCTTCTCAACCACAGAGTCAACCTGCGTAGCAGCTTTGAGTGTCCTATGGACTCGAACCCTGAGAAACTAGATTGTAAGAGTTTGAAATATATTGTCAATATAATTCAATCTTCCTCTAAGGTTTCCTGATTTTGTAAGTGTGTTTAGCTCATAAGCTTCAGCATAATATCCAACCACGTGAGGCATCTCCATCTACACAGATTCTTTGAAAGATGTTTCCAATCTCTGTCACCCAGGTACTGTAGCAAGTGTGTTTCCACTTTGCCTGACCCAACTAAAATTGGTTAAGGTTACCCAACCCAAATTATGGGTAAACTTTGGCACCATGCAAATCCCTCAATCAACTTAGACTGAGAAGTTAATTTAGCAGCTGCACTACTAGGTAAATTTGACAGTCCCTCTTTAATAATGAATGAAGTTTCTAATCTTGCTGTTTAAATTATGGATGTGCTTATCTTTCAAATAACAAAGAACAGACTAATGATTATGATGTTTCTTTTAAATACAGCAAATATGATCACAATATTGAGACGTCTATAATTCTAAGCAATCTGTAGCTCCAAGCAAGGAGCAGTCTAATCCCTTCAGAAGATTAATGCTAGTCTTTGGATTTGGATGGAGAACTGGTTAATGACTTCTCCTAATCAATCATTCAGTGTAATCGATTGCTACTGAAGTAACTAATGTTTTATTCACTGTTTCAGTCAACCGGCATTGTTTAATTCTTCCCCTGTCTTTTTGTAATGTTTCCATGTCAGCACTTCCTTTGCAGAACAGATTGATTCCAAAGCATGAAAGCATCTCACGGCTCTTACCTACTTGCTGGAGGATATGGCCACTGCAGCTCCTTCAGCACGGCATGGTCTGTGCCTTGCTGTGCTGTGCACAAAGGAAGATTGTCGACACACGCTAACTTTATACTTCTTTTGATGTGCCCTACTCTCTCAGGGTGGGCCGCTAAGACCAAGAAGGTGCTCTAACACCTATAGTTCTCTGAAAGCTAAGGAAATTCAACATGTCCCTGGCAATTCTCACCAAGTTTTATAGATGCACCACTGAAAGCATCGTGGCTTGGCATGGCATCTGCTCTGTGCAATGTTCAAAGTTCAAAGTAAATTTTGTTATCAAAGTTCATATATGTCACCATATGCACAGATTAATTTTCTTGGGGGCATACTCAACAAATCCATAGAATAGTAACTATGACAGAGCAAATAAAAGAATCCCTACTGGGGCGTTCAACCGAAGACAACAAGCTGTGCAAATACAAAAAGAACAAACAATAATACAAAAATAAACAATACATATTGAGAATGTGAGATGAGGAGTCCTAGAAAGTGAGTCCTTTGGTTGTGGGAACATTTCAGTGGTGGGGCAAGTGAAGTTCAGTGAAGTTATCCCCTTTGGTTGAGGGGTATAACTGCTCCTGTACCTAATGATGTGAGTCCTGAGGCTCCTGTACCTTCTTCCTGACAGCAGCAGCAAGAAGATAACACGACCTGGGTGGTGGGGGTCCCTGGTGACGGATGCTGCTTTCCCGTGGCACCGTTTTGTGTAGATGTGCTCAGCGGTGGGGAGGGCTTTATTCATGATGTCTTCATTACTTTTTGTCAGGTCTTCCATTCAAGGGCGTTGGCATTTCCATACCGGGCTGTGACGCACCAGTCAATGTACACATGTCTGTAGAAAGTTGGCAAAGTGCTGTGAATGCATCCCAGACTATCACAGAAACCAGCCTCCCCTCTATAGATGCTGCCCACACTTACCACTGCAGCCAACATAATCATGACCCACTCGGAACCTGGTCACCCTCTCTTCCTCCCTCATCTAGTGGGCAGAAGAATTAAAAGCCTGGCGTCATGTACCACTGGGCTCCAGGGCAGCTTCCACCCTGATTTATTAGGCTCTTGGACGAACTTCCCATATCCTGAAGGATGAGCTTTTGAACTCTTAGTCTAACTCATTCTGCCTCTTCTACCTATTCTGCACTTTTGCTGTAAGATTTTATACTGAATTCATTGTTTTTGCTACCCTGATGTAATTATGTATGGCATGCAGATCTCAAGCTTTCATTATATCTCAGTACATGTGACAATAATTGACCAGAACCAATACCAATCCTCAGAGAAAGGATATGGCAAATGCAGGTACTCCTGCTGGTGCATTTAATGTCAGTAGAGATTGCCAGTACAGATGAGTGGAGGTTTTGAGATTGAATAAAGTAGAAACTACTTCCTTGGAGTAAAGAAAAGGATAAAGTTTTGTTTTAAATGACAGAAGAGACAGCAGGGGATCTGAGGAAATATGAAGAGATCCTGATTAAGGAAGACAATTATGATCAGGATTATACTGAAACCGGATTTAACAATAAAAGTTGAAAGGAAAGTGGATGAATACATTAAGGGAAGTAAAATTTGTAGGTCCTTGGAGAGAAGGTCAGGGGATTGGGCTGATAGCACTGACAGAGAGCCCTCAAAGGAATAACACAACAGATGCTTTCAGAAATTCAGTGGCAGTTAAAAGGGATAACTCTTGAAATTGTTTGGATGGTATAGCCCTGCCCAAACTGAGGTGACCAAAATCACAACCATGTGCTTCTGCTTTGAGGCTGAAAGCAGTGTTTGAGGGGACTAGTGAATTAAGCCAAGATGGATTAAAACCTGCAGCTTGGCATGAAGATCTGCAATAAGCAAGACTTTCTTCTAAATTCAGTTCTGTCAATGAGATTGCCATAGGAGCATGTAGGGAATTAAAAATGAGTCAGATCTCTGAACGGCTCACTGCAGGTCTGAGTAACTCTGAGGTCAATTGGGGCTTCCTGTTGGGAGAACATCCAGGAGCCACTCGGGGATTCCCAGGATCGACCAACTCCCCAGGAAGGAGCCTTTGCATTCCAACTCCGAGGTGTATCGGCAGCTGGGAAAGAGTTCACACTGCATAAGGAGAGTAAGGGGTGACAGGAATCAAAAAGTGAAAATGGCTGTGCTGGAAATCTGAAATCAGAGCAGAAGCACAGGACAGGCTCGTATTTGTGATAAGACAAACAAGATTAAGGATTTGTCTGTTGACTTTCTATCAAAATTAGGAAAATAGGAAAAACAATTATTTTCCATTGTCTGGAGATATTGCCTGACCTACTGCATATTTCTGACATTTGACATTTTCACCTTAGGTGTCCAGGAATTGCTGCGTTATATCCCAGAGTTCCGGCATTGCCTTTGCTTCTCTCTCTCTCTCTCTCTGCTGCTTACCTCCGTTTGCACCTGGTTCAGAGAGATTAGCTATGATTCACAAGTCTTTGCTGCCTTCTCCCAGCCACACACCCCTACCTGGGATATTCAGTTTCTCCTGGTCACAGACACTCTCTCTTCACCTCTCTCTCCCTCAACGTAACATAACCTTTCCTACTTCTAATAAACAATTTTTAACTCTGTTCAACACGTACAAACAAGCTGGACGAACTCAGCAGGTCGGGCAGCATCCGTTGAAAGGAGCAGTCAATGTTTTGGGCCGAGACGCTTTGTGAGTCCTGACGTAGGGTCTCGGCCCGAAACGGTGACTGCTCCTTTCAACGGATGCTGCCCGACCTGCTGAGTTCGTCCAGCTTGTTTGTACGTGTTGATTTGACCACAGCACCTGCAGTGTACTTTGTGATTTAACTCTGTTTCTTCCTCTACAGTTGCTGCCTGACTCACTCAGTATTTCCTGCATTTTCTTTTTTAATTGAGGACAATGAGTAACTTTTCATCTGAGAAGTTACTATCCACAATGAATGGATTCTCAATATGAAGCTCAACTTTGCAATTACACTCCAGTGTAGCTCCCTCCTGTTGGCATTCCGTCAGCTCGTTCAGTGTTCAGACAGCTGGAGAAGGTTGCGGCCCAAGTGCTGCAGCATGGCATTGGTATGTTAAGGAGTTCATGGTCAGCACAGACATGGTGGGCTGAAGAGCATCTTTCTGCGTCAGCAGTGGAAGAACACCATACCAATAAAGGCATTGGCTCCTTTGTACATTACCATTCGAGATGTTCAGAGTAGAAAACTGGGCTTCCCTGAATGTAAACCAGGGCAGCATATGTTGCCTAACACCTGATCTTTGCATAAATGTGAAGACAGGGTGAATAATTCTGAAGGGTCTTGCCCCACTCTCTGAGATTCATGAGGCAGTGAAGGCACCTGGACTCAAGTACCTGAAGGCCAAGACCAATATCCACTGTGCCTCGTGCTGATTCCTCAAGCTCATGGACCGATCCCAGGGGTCAGACTCTGACATAGGCCAGAGAGCCTTACAGAATGGAAAATAGCCCTCAGCACACCAGACTGGTCCATCCTGACCGTAGAACATAGAGCTGTACGAGACAGAAACTGGCCTCAGCACACCAGACTGGTCCATCCTGACCGTAGAACATAGAGCTGTACGAGACAGAAACTGGCCTCAGCACACCAGACTGGTCCATCCTGACCGTAGAACATAGAGCTGTACGAGACAGAAACTGGCCTCAGCACACCAGGCCCATACTGACTGTTGAACATAGAGCCTAACAGAATGGAAATTGACCCTCAACACATCAGGTCCATTTATCCATGAGTTAACCACAGGGGTTAATACTGGGGCCTCAACCATTCTACCACCTAGTACAAGGACTCAGACAAAGACACTGAAGTTCTGATTGCTGAGTTTATGAATAACATGGGATTGGTAGGAGAGTCATTTGAGGGTATTAGGAGGCTACAAAGGGATTGAGTTTGGTTAAGGGAGTGGGCAAAAATCTGGCGAATAGACAATACTATGGGCAAGTGGGAAATTACTCATTTTGGCCAAGTATGAAACCTTTCATAGATTTGGCAAAGGCATTTGATCCAGTAGACTGCCAAGCTCCCTGGTGTATACTATCCAGACACGACTGTCCTGACAAGTACTCATGAATACTAAGGCAACTGCATGTCAGCCACAGACCTCAACAGTAGTGGCGCTGAATCAGAACCTTTCACTGTCCAGATAGGATGTAAGCAGGGCAGTATTATCATACCGTTCTTCACCTCATTAGCCAAGGCCTTCCACAGGGTATCCCAACTGTGTATAGCATGGACCTCAGCCTGTTCAAGGCCAAGAATTAGGTTAGTGCCACCATTATCATGGAGTTTCAGTGTGCAGATAATAATGCCATCGCAGATGCCAACACAGATGCCTTGTGCAGGAAGGCACAGAATCGACTGTACTTCCTTAGAAGGTTGGCGTCATTCAATGTCTGTAGTGAGATGCTGAAGATGTTCTATAGGTCAGTTGTGGAGAGCGCCCTCTTCTTTGTGGTGGCGTGTTGGGGAGGAAGCATTAAGAAGAGGGACGCCTCACGTCTTAATAAGCTGGTAAGGAAGGCGGGCTCTGTCGTGGGCAAAGTACTGGAGAGTTTAACATTGGTAGCTGAGCGAAGGGCGCTGAGTAGGCTACGGTCAATTATGGAAAACTCTGAACATCCTCTACATAGCACCATCCAGAGACAGAGAAGCAGTTTCAGCGACAGGTTACTATCGATGCAATGCTCCTCAGACAGGATGAAGAGGTCAATACTCCCCAATGCCATTAGGCTTTACAATTCAACCGCCAGGACTTAAGAACTTTTTAAAAGCTATTATTAATGCTTTTTGATATAGTGATTTAGATGCATATCATATTTTTTACTGAGTTAAGTATTGTATGTTATTAGTTTTGCTACAACAAGTGTATGGGACATTGGAAAAAAAGTTGAATTTCCCCATGGGGATGAATAAAGTATCTATCTATCTATCTATCTATCTATCTATCTATCTATCTATCTATCTATCTATCTATCTAAAACTCTGAAGAAACCTTGGGTCTTTACTTGAATCCATAAAAGACACGGGCCTATATCAACCACTACCTAACCAGCCCTCCATCAATGTTAAAGATATCACCCTTGAAAATCTAAACCACTTTCCGTACCTTGGCAATGTTCTCTCTCAAAAGCAGACATTGTCTCAGAGATTAACCACTACCTGAGTAGTGCTGGTGGAGCCTATGCAAGGTTAAGGAAAAGAGTCTTGGAAGCCTGTGACCTACAGATTCAAAAAGACTTTCTGGTCTATAGAGCAAGCGACCTTCCTACATTACCGTACGGACCTGAATCATGGATCACCCACATTAAATACCTGGAAGCCTGGAACAATATCACAAAAGAAGCTTATGAAAAATTTTGAGGATGAGCTGGAAGGATAGAGGCACTAACACTATCATACTGGAGGAAGCCAACATGAACAGTATCTCCACTATGATAAAGCAACACCAGCTCAGATGGACAGGTCATGTTATTTGCATACCTAACTCATGTCTCCCCAAGAGAATCTTTTATTTCCAGTTGAAAGAAGGTCATCAAGCTCCTGGTGGGCAAAGGAAACACTTCAAAGTTAGCCTGAAGAATTTCAACACTACATCTAAAAACTGGGAAGACGTTGCTCTCAATCTGGAGGAAATCTGTTCAAGAATATTTTGAGTTCAAGTCAGTCAGCCATACACATATACATCACCAAATGAGACTATGTACCCCTGGACTAAGGTGCACAACACAGTACATGTAACTCACGCACATAGCACATTAAGTAATATTAACATAAATAAATTAACAAATATTAAGATGCATACACAAGTTAAAAAGGAAATAGTGTAATGCTACTGGCACTTCGTAGATGATGAGACCAGGGTGGTAGCAGTGAATTGAGTATTTTTGCAGCCTAGGGAAGAAGATGTTTCTCATCCTAACACTTACTTACCTACCATTACACTGCTGATGTTTATGGCAGCAATGAAGTTCCACCATCTCTGTCTGTCCTACCAAGTTTGGACTTGGTCTTGCAGGTGCTCAGGGTTTCTTTCACTGTGTCAGTAGCTTCCTCTTGGTTTTTCACAACTGTCAGCCATGCAAGTCCCAGGTGGAGACTCAGGAATACCGTCACACTCAGATGTAGAAAGATTCTTCATTGCTGTTTCAGTAACAGTTTTGTTTGATCAGTCCGGGTTATTAGCCCTCAGCTGAAACCCTGAACCTGAAGTACTGGTGGAACACTCTTAGTCTGGCCTCTACCCTTTGACCTGTTTGGCATGGGTGACCCTACCAAGAGTCAAAGCACAAGGCCCTGACTCCATCCAGTATAGCTCTCCGGGTCATTGAGGCATGCAAGCCTTCAAATCGCAATAAGGTTGTGGCCCTCTTGGAGGTTCTGATCCTAACAGCTCTTGTCCGAATGCTATGGTACCTCCTGCTTCATGGTAGGGAATCAAAGAGACTGTTGAATGGATGGGGGGATTGATGACAATACCAAAGGCTCTGTGTGTGCAGTGCTTCTGATAAATATCTCTAATGGGTGGAAAAGAGACCCCAATCATCCTCTCCACAGTCATTGCAATCATTTGTACAGGAACTTGTGGTCAGATGCCTTGAAATTTCTGTACCAGACGGTGATGCAGCTGGTCAGGCCATTCTCGATGGTGCTCCTGTAAAAGTTGGTTAAAATGTGTGGAGGGAACCTCACTCTCCTCAATCTCCTCAGGAAGTGGAGATGTTGCTGAGCTTTCTTGACCAAAGAGGTAGTGTTGAGGGACCAGGTGAGATTGCCCATTATGTGCTCTCCCAGAAACCTGGTGCTCCTAACTCTCTCCACAGAGGAGCCGTGTATATGCAGAGAGGAATGGCCAGCCTGTGCCTTCCTAAAGCCCACAATTGTCTCTTTGGTCTTGTCCACGTTGAGACTCAAGTTGTGCTCACACCGTTCCACCAGCTGCTCTGCCTCCTCTCTGTATGCCGTCTCGTTGTTGATGCTGGTGAGGCCAACCACTGTTGTGTCATCAGCAAACCTGATGCTTCAGTTTGATCTGGATCTAGATCTGCAGTCATGCGTCAGCTGTGTGAACAGCAGTGGGCCGAGCACGCAGCGCCAGGGAGTGCCTGCACTCTACATGATGGAGCTAGAGATGTTTCTGCCAACACAGACTGACTGTGGCTTTTCCGTAAAGAAGTCCAGGATCCATTTGCAGAGGGAGGTGCTGAGACCCAATGAGGACAGTTTACCCACCAGCTTCTGAGCGATGATTATATTTAATGCCGAGCTGAAGTCCGAACTAATATTGCCAACATTCAGGCAGCATTTTCTAGATGGGACAAGACGGAGTGGAGTGCAGAGATAATGGCATCATCAGTGGAACAATTTGAGTGGAAAGGGTCAATGTAGCAGGAAGATGGGATTTAATGTGGTCCATAATCTTCCACTCAGAACACTTCATTATTGGTGAGATCACTGCCACTGGATGGTAGTCGTTAAGGCAAGTTACCGTCACCCTCTTGGGCACTGGAATAATAGAGTCCACCTTGAAGCTTGAGGGGACACTGGACTGTTCCAGCAAGATGTTGAAGATGCCCGCTAGAGCCTCAGTTAACTGGTCTGCACGGTCCCTCAGAATCCAGGCCCCAGAACCCCCCAGCTTTACATGGGTTGACCCTGGCTGGGGTCTACCTCCCAACAGTTGTTGCTGCTCCTTGCCGGTGGGCGTGGTCCCTTCCTTACTGGCACATCGTTCTGTGCATCAAATTGAGCGTAAAAGACATTCAGCCTGTCAGGAAAAGAAGTGTCACTGTAATTGACCCACAGGCTGGACTTGCAGTCCATTATAGACTGAATGCCTCCGCTGTCACAGAAGTGAGTTTACATGAGAGCGATCTCCACTGTACTGCCGAGAACAAGCGGCAGCTGTGAAAGGAGAGAAGACCCAACCACTAACCACAGCCATCACTTACTCGTGTCTACGCTGCAGCTAGATATATGGATCCTGGATCGACCCACCAATAGACACCCCCTTAGGAGAACATCATACTCGACTTGCGTGATTGAGCTACTCATTTTGGCAGAAAGTAATTAAATAAAAGTAGGTGGTGAGGTCAAAGAGGGAGCCAGTGCCCCAGCGCACACTCTCCAGAAGGTTCATAAGTGGGTACAGCAGGTAAATAGGACAGGCAATGGAAAGTTATTGTATATTGCAGGGGAAACTGAATGCAAAGGTAAGGTGGTGCTGCTTCTGTAATATAGGACAGTGGTGAAACCTCCTGTGGAGTATGCTGAATGGTATTCGTCCCCTATTAACAGAAGGCACGTTACTCCATCAGAAGCAAGTCAGAAAAGCTTTACCAGACTTGTACCTGGAATAAGTGGTTACTTTATGAGGAAAGATTGTTCAGGCTGCAGTTTAGATGAGGAAGCAGCCATTGACAGAGTAGATGTGGAAAGCATTGTTTCTTTAGAAGAAGACTCTCAATCTAGACATCATTCTTCCTCAAAGTGGAAGCAGGGTTTTTAACACTCTTCTACGGCTGGTGGTGGACAGATCCTACGTAAGCAAAAGGGTGAAAAGGTTACTGGGGTTGGTTAGGAATGCAGAGATGAGGTTGCAGTCAGATCAGGCTTGATCTTATTGCATCGAGGAACTGGTTCAAAGGGCTGAGTGGTCTACTCCTCCTAATTTGAACTTTTTGGTGTATACTTATGGGCAAGCTGACATAGCATACTAACTTATTACAATGCAGAAAGAGGCCATTTAGCTTTGGGCCATGGTTCTCCCAGGTGGATGGTCCAATCAGTCCAATTCCCAATATTCTCTTGAACCCCTCTAACTGGTAACAGATTCGCCACCCTCTAATTGGAAAAGTTCTTCCTCATTTCAGTTTTAAAGGGGTGTCCCTTTCTTCTGACACTTTGCCCTTGGATCCTGTATCTCTACTTGTGGGAACGTGCTCTCCACAACCAGCCCTGTCAAAGCCAGCATCTCTGCCTCTTGCTGTCAGGGTCAAGGATTGCTCAGCCCCAGACAGTGAAACCACATCTGACCAGATGACTAAGGTAAGCTAACGCTGCAACAGCTCATTACTTTGCTATTAGCAGGAAGTTTTTAGAAGACTGCCCCTGACACTCAACTCAGATAAGCACACAGA
Source organism: Hemitrygon akajei (assembly GCF_048418815.1). Taxonomy (NCBI): domain Eukaryota; kingdom Metazoa; phylum Chordata; class Chondrichthyes; order Myliobatiformes; family Dasyatidae; genus Hemitrygon; species Hemitrygon akajei. The sequence continues at coordinate 88,268,906 of NC_133128.1, forward strand.
AAGCACATAATTGTCAAGTTTGGCCCGTGTCCACGTCTACTGGAGGAGACCAAACAAGAAGCAGCCGTGGTTTATTTGGAAAATCAGCCACTGACTCATAACTGAAGGAAAATGCGTGTTGACTTAAGGTCATAAGCAGTCTTCAAGAGCTGGCTCCAACATCTTCTTAATCAATCAGTCCACCACTAAATCCACCCTCGGGGCAGTTAGTCCCATTGTCTATCATCAACGAATCCACATATACCATAAGCACTCATCAAAAAGGATTTCCTAGCTTATGCCAGTAACATTATGGGCTCACAATAGGTTAAACAGATGACAGCTGCTTTTGGGTGACATTATCACTGCCCTTTACAACTTTCTCAATAGGGAATAGTAGACTAGTGTCAGGATTTAGACCTTTGCTTTTATTGATAGAAATGACTTCAATATTGGAATACTGAGTAAATCTTCACAACCCGCCAATGATTCAAACTTGGCACTGTGCCACCAGGGAACATGATGCAGATCGACTCATGCATAGTATTTATGGGCTCTCCGAACGATCAGACAAGTGACAGAGAGAAACTAATGCTCAGAAGTATGAGGTGATGCATCTTGAAAATGGGAATGGAGAGAGACAAGTTAGAACCATCCAATCAATCCAGTGAGTGTACAGAAACAGAGGGGCCCAGGGGCAATGATCTTTAAGGCCATACTGAGAGAGTAGAGAGTCAGAAGGTTGCAAATGCTGGAAAATAGGGGGCAAAAAGACCAAAAGAATTGCTGGAGGAACTCACCGGGTCAGGCAGCATCAGTGGAGGGAGCTCAGCTAGTGGCAGCGATGTATCTAAAGTTATTCTGAAAATTGCATTGCATTCTTTAAGATTCACCTATGCATTATTCTGCTCTTTTTCAGGGGAGTCTGAAAGGTAAGTTATGGTAACATGTTCTCCCTAAGTGAGCTAGGCAGCATCCATGGTTCTATCAATAATCAAACTTCAAAGTGCATTAATTGTCAAAGTATGTATACTATATACATCCTTGAGATTGTCTCCTTACAGGCAACCACAAAACAAAGAAACCCAATAGAACCCATTAAAAAACACCCAATATGTAGAAAAAATACAAATCATGCAAGTTCATGAAAATGAATGCACAGCCACAAAGCCAGTTATCACTGCAGCTGATTCAGGAGCCTGTTAGTTGCAGGCCACAGCCTCAGCTCAGCGCAGAGACAAATAAATGTCATGAGCAGTGAGCTGAACACAGGCTCTTCCTTCACCTGCAGCCCTGACACTTTGACCTTTTCAATCTGGTCCTCTACTTAAACCAGCCAAACAATGGGCCATCCCTCAGTCTCAGACCCGGGCCCTGCTGCTTTGATATGTTCTCAGACCCAGGACCCATCGCCTTAATTCAGTCTGTACCCATCCTTTCCAATGTGGCCCGATACCACTGGAGAGCAACATCTTTGAAAAGTGTTGGTTTCTCACAATGTGTGGTTATGAGAGACCACTAGAAGCTGAACACAAATGTAATTTCAGACTACCTGTATCATGTAGGAGTTTGGAGAAACAATAAATTAACTTCTATTGAATATAATGTGTTTAATTGCATAACGGTGCTGACACTTTGCGATAGTTCAACTAAGCTAAGAATATTTTGTTGACTATTTTTATTTGTACTCAGTGTCTGAGGCTTCTCACTTAAGGGCCCAATTATAATCAGGCAGCATTAATGGATTCTGGATGCTCTGATTCCGTTTCTTCATGACCGCAATGGCCCGGTTAAACCTTTCACCATGCTCATCACTGACAGCGACAAGATTTGCAGGGAAGAAGTCTAAATGGGAATGCAGAAAATGAATCTTTAGTGATAAGTTGCAGTTCATGGTTTTGTATGCTTGAAGCATGTTGTCAACCAACTGAATGTAGTTTGCTGCTCTGTAGTTGCCAAGAAATTTTTCAGCAACATCCTTGAATGCGTTCCATGCAATTTTCTCTGGTCCCACTAGAAGTTCTTCAAATTGCCAGTCATTGATGACCTGTTTGATTTGTGGACCAACAATAATGCCTCCCTTAATTTTGGCATCAGTCATTCTGGGAAACATCTGTCTCACATATCAAAACCCTTCACCTTCCTTGTGCATCGTTTTCACAAAATTTTTCATAAGCCCCAGTTTAATATGAAGAAGAGGCAAGAATATCTTTGTTGGGTCTACAAGTGGCTTATGTACCAACTTTACTGCTCAGGAATGAACTGCTTTCTGAGTGGCCAATCCTTATTAATGTAGTAAGATTCTTTAGCACGGCTGTCTCATTAGCAAATGAAACAAAAGTACTTGGTGCATCTGAGCTGCACTCTCGTAGCAGAACTACCACTTTCATTTCACCACAGATGTTTCAGTGATAGTTGCGGTACTTTCAGCCCTGGGGAAAATGCCTCTGACTATCCACACGATCAATGCCTCTCATCATCTCATACACCTCTATCAGGTCACCTCTCATCCTCCATCGCTCTAAGGAGAAATGGCTGAGTTCACTCAACCTGTTTTCATAAGGCAAGCTCCCCAATCTAGGCAACATCCTTGTAAATCTCCTCTGCACCCTTTCTATGGTTTCCACATCCTTCCTGTAGTGAGGCGACCAGAACCGAGCACAGTACTCCAAGTGGGGTCTGACCAGGGTCCTATATAGCTGCAACATTACCTCTCGGCTCCTAAACTCAATCCCACAATTGATGAATGCCAATGTACAGTATGCCTTCTTAACCGCAAAGTCAACCTGCGTAGCAGCTTTGGGTGTCCCATGGACTCAGACCCCAAGATCCCTCTGATCCTCCACACCGCCAAGAGCCTTACCATAATACTATATTCTGCCATCATATTTGATCTACCAAAATGAACCACATCACACTTATCTGGGTTAAACTCCATCTCTCACTTCTCAGCCCAGTTTTGCATCCTATCAATGTCCCACTGTAACCTTTGACAGCCCTCCACACTATCCACAACACCCCTAACCTATGTGTAATCAGCATATTTACTAAAACATCCCCCCACTTCCTTATCCAGGTCATTTATAAAAATCACGAAGAGTCGAGGTCCCAGAACAGATCCCTGAGGCACACCACTGGTCACTGATGTCCATGCAGAACATGACCCATCTGCAACCACTCTTTGCCTTCTGTGGGCAAGCCAGTTCTGGACCCACAAAGCAATGTCCTCTTGGATCTCATGCCTCATTACTTTCTCAATAAGCCTTGCATGGGGTACCTTATCAAATGTTTTGCTGAAATCCATATACAGTACATCCACTGTGCTACCTCCATCAATGTGTTTAGTCACATCCTCAAAAAATTCAATCAGGCTCGTAAGGCACAACCTGCCTTTGACAAAGCCATGCTGACTATTCCTAATCATATTATGCCTCTCCAAATGTTCATAAATCCTGCCTCTCAGGATCTTCTCCATCAACTTACCGACCACTGAGGTAAGTCTCACTGGTCTATAATTTCCTGGGCTATTTCAACTCTCTTTCTTGAATAAGAGAACAACATCTACAACCCTCCAATCCTCCAGAACCTCTCCCGTCCCCATTGATGATGCAAAGATCATTGCCAGAGGCTCAGCAATCTCTTCCCTCATCTCCTACAATAGCCTGGGGTACATCTCCTCTGGTCCAGGTGACTTATCCAACTTGATGCTTTCCAAAAGCTCCAGCACATCCTCTTTCTTAATATCTATATGCTCAAGTTTTTCAGTCTGCTGTAAGTCATCCCTACAATCGCCAAGATCCTTTTCCATAGTGAATACTGAAGCAAAGTATTCATTAAGTTCCTCTGCTATCTCCTCTGGTTCCATACACACTTTTCCATAGTCACGCTTGACAGGTTCTATCCTTTCATGTCTTATGCTCCTGCTCTTCACATACTTGTAGAATGCCTTGGGGTTTTCCTTAATCCTGCTCGCCAAGGCCTTCTCATGGCCCCTTCTGGCTCTCCTAATTTAATTCTTAAATTCCTTCCTGCTAGCCTTATAATCTCCTTGATCTCTATCATCACCTAGTTTTTTGAACCTTTCATAAGCTTTTCTTTTCTTCTTGGCTAGAGTTACAACAGTCTTTGTACACCACGGTTCCTGTACCCTACCATCCCTTCCCTGTCTCATTGGAATGTACCTATGCAGAACTCCACTCAAATATCCCCTGAACATTTGGCACATTTCTGCCATATATTTCCCTGAGAGAATCTGTTCCCAATTTATACTTCCAAGTTCCTGCCTGATAGCTTCATATTTCCTCTTACTCCAATTAAATGCTTTCCTAACTTGTCTGTTCCTATCCCTCTCCAATGCTATGGTAAAGGAGATAGAATTGTGATCACTATCTCCAAAATGCTCTCCCACTGAGAGACCTGACACCTGACCAGGTTCATTTCCCAATACCAGATCAAGTACAGCCTCTCCTCTTGTAGGCTTATCTACATATTGTGTCAAGAAGCCTTCCTGAACACACCTAACAACTCCACCCCATCTAAACTCCTCACGCTATGGAGATGCCAATTAATATTTGGAAAATTAAAATCTCCCTCCATGAGATGGTTATTATTACTCTTTTCCAGAATCCGTCTCCCTATCAGCTCCTTGGTGTCCCTGCTGGTGTGAATCAGCTCCAATACTGCTCCAGCAGTGGCCCAACATTCTGTCGCTCCCCACTCTCGGGCCCCGGTTCCTCGATTCAGTCCATACATGCCCTGCCACAACCATCCTGTGCCTTCAGAACCTCAGTTCACACCACAAAAATGCCTGGTCGTATAGGCGGCTCAAAAGCTCGGCTCCGAATGGGAAATTATAAGCTATTGATTAAAGTGATCATTTTCAAGAAAGAATGTGATTATTGAGGCAATTAGTTGTTTTTTTTGCTGCCAAGAAATTGGCACTGTGCTTCACCCAGCATCATCTTAAACCATCTTAAATCTTAATCAACAGTGATGTGGCTACCCATCTGAAACCTTAGCCTTGTTTCTCTCTCCATTGATTCTGCAGCCCAGTGTTTCCAGTATTTCATGTTTCTATTCCAGTGCTCTGCTTCTTCGTTTCCTCAGAAACTTCATGATTCTCTCAGAGTGGCCACAGATGTCTATACAAAGCACAAGCCTTGGTCTATGAGTGTTAGTTGTCGAGGTGGGAATTGATAAGATGAGTGTGAAGCAGAAATACCCCTCATGAGCTGTGGAAACAGGCACCTTCTCTCACCCACAGGGACTGAGTTGTCTACAAGCACTCTGACTGCAGATGAATTCAGGGAAAATGCGATACATCTGAGAGCTGAAGAATGCAAGCAAGTTTGTCTTTGTGAAAAGATGCTGACAGCCTTGGGATTTACAAAGCCCAGATTTCTTATTTCGTCCTGTTTTATGGTATGGAATTTAACAGGCAGTGTGGCGCTTTGAACATAGTCACAGTTGGAAGGATGGAAATCTGAGGGTGGCTGATCAAAGGTCACCCTTGTCCATGGTGCTGGAGTAGCTCTTCTGCTGAGTGCAGGGAAGGAATAATAAGCACTGGGAAAGGCCATCGAGGCAGGCAGAGTTCTCTATTAATGAAACAATGTTAGTTCCCTCAGCTGTGCAGGAAGCTCTGTGATTGGTCAGCAGGAGGGCAAGATTGCTTCAGGAGGAATATGTCATGGATAACAAGGGGTGACATAAAAGATGGTCGTGTAAAGTCATGCAGCAGGAAATCAGGTCATTCAGTCCAACCGGTACCCATTTGCCCACATTTCACAACTATGGGAAAGGGAGTCTGTGCATTCACTCTGTAGGATATGGGCCAGTTGTGTCACAACCACAGATTTGGCAGTGCAGTAGGCACGGGAATTGCACTTGTGAATTTGCATTTGTCAGCTAATTATTATTTCATTGTGATAGTATTTAATTCCAGACTTGTCATCATAGTGCTTGTCAAGACTTGGACAGAGCACAGCATTGCTTCGCTATCTGTTTGCTTTTGGCCTTCCCTGAGAAAATTGGCCTTTCCAGTCAACTGACTCTGAAGACTAGCCGTATTCATTTAATGTTTAGATGTTCTTTTCAGCCGCAGTGTAGGCTTCGTTTTCCATTTGAGAGTTTCAGTTAATGGCCCTGTTTGGTCTAGCATTTATTGTTTGATTTTCCCTTTAACACTGTTCGCATTAAAGTCCGTGAACCATCGACCTGCTTCAGTGTTTCTCACTCCACACTTGGGCCAAATCTGAACCTGGTAACAAGTTGGGAATGTGGGCAGAGAAATGGCAAATAGAGTTTAATCCAGACAAATGTGAGGTGTTGCACTTTGGGAAGTCAAATATAGGAGGAACATATATAGAGTAAATGGCCAGACTGTTAGCAGAACTGATGTACAGGGGGATCTTATGTGCAAGTCACAGCTCTCTGAAAGTGATAACACAAATATAAAAGTTTTTAACAAAAGCATATAGTATGCTTATCTTAATCAGTTGAGATGTTACAGCTATGTCAGGCTTTAATTAGGTCACATTTGGAGTAATGTGTGATGTTCTGTTGCCTCCTAGGATGGATGTGAAGGCTTTGAGAGAGGGTACAGAAGAGGATCACCAGAATATTGCTTTATTTAGAGAGTTTTAGCTCTAAGGAAAGTTTGGGAAAACTTGGATTGCCTTCTCTGATGTGTGGAGGCTGAAGGGAAACAGTAACATTATGAGGGGATTAGATCGGGTGAATAGTCACAGTCGAGTTCAAAGGTTAATTCGCTGTCAAAGTATGTATGCAGTATACAACTCATTGATCCATCTTCTCCAGATAGCCATAAAACAAAACCACGGTAGTTGTTCAAGGAAAAATTGACCAAAATTTAAATCTCAATGGCAACAAGATCACCAACCTCACTCCCCCCCCCCACCCCACACAGAAAACACATCAGGCAAACTGCAAGAACATCAAACCCCAACCCCACCCCTGCACAAAAAATTCTTACAAATCGCGACAAAATTAAATCACTGAGAAGGCAACAAGGGCAGGCAGAAACACAGAATATAAGAGACGAAAACAATGAAAAAAGGAGTCCATTAAATCGCAGACTTTGTTAAAGTCCTCCATGGAGGATTCTTGACGAGGGAGAGGGAGACCACTCGAACACAGAGACAGACACCTTCTCCTGCAGAGCTCCGTCACAGCGTGGCGAGAGGCAAGTCACTGATGGCGCTGAACACTCACTGGTTTTCCAGATTTGCCTTGATGATTCAATCTTCTTCAAAGTTTTAATCAGCGACTGATGGACTCTTTAATGGAGTTGACCATGGGGTCGCGCCCTGTCTCTGAGCTTTGCTACGAGTTTCGTGCTCGTCTCATGGAATGTTCTCGGGATAGCAGAGCTAGACTAGGTCATTCAATCAATCTCCAAACTGTAAACTGCTGGCTAACACTTCCAGGAATGAACTGTTAAGATAAAGAGAAGTACAAGAAGTGAAATAAACAGTTTTGTGGACTATAGGATAGAAGTTGTCCAAGGAATCGTTTGTTGGCGCTATCTTGGCCAGATGAAACACAGGGTGAAAATGCCAAATACCAGTGGGCATAGATTTAAGGTGAGAGGGGGAAGTTTAAATTAAATTTACAGGTAAGTTTTTTTCCAGGGAGCAGTAGATGCTGGAACATGCAGCTGTGGGAAGGAGTAGAAGCAGATATGGTAGTAACAATAAAGGTTCAATTGGACAGGCACATGAAGAAGCTGGGGACGGGGGATATAGCCCATGTGTAGGCAGGTGTAATTAGTTAAAACAAGATCATAATTGGGACAAGCGGTGTGGCAAAGGGCCCGTGCATTTGCTGTACTGTTCAATGGTCTGTGTTCTACGTGAGTTAATCCTACACAATGTCACACTGATTGAAAGCTATCCAATTCTGCAACAATGCAACTACAAATGACTTCTAGGAAGCTTAAAATGCCTTTTTTTCTGATAAACTACAGGCTTAAGCGGTGAGTTCTGTTCTCCACCAGGCATTGCATTAAGGGCATTCTCATATAAGGGCTCAATTGATTCAGTTGTTACCAGTGGATAGAATTAGAAACAGATATTTATGTTATTCCTCACTGTACACAGCACTCTCACTCTTTCAGTCTAACTGACACCAATGCCTCTTTGATCAGCCTTCTCACAGAGAGAGAGAGCAGGAGAGTCTGACCATGTTCATAGCAAGGAGTTATTAAGTAGATCTTACAGATGTTTATAAAATAGCCCATTAAAACGCTCACAAAAATTGCTGGAGGAGCTCAGCAGGTCAGGCACCATCTATAGAAATGAATGAACAATCGACATTTCAGGTCAGGACCTGTAACTGTTCCCGGACTGAAAACACTTTCAGTCAATAACATTTATAGAACAGAGGAATACTGTCTAATCTACACGTGCTTCTCACTGAACCATAAGGGCATTCAGTAATCTCTTATTGACAACAGAATAAGGCAGAGGCTATAAAAGGCCCTCATTTGACTTGATGTCATCATTACCTCATGGTATCATCTGTAGCCACAGCTGTATCTCTGACACAACCTGCCCAGTCAGTTATAGACCAAAGTCCACGGTTTGACAGCTGCACTCATGTCTTAGGGATCTCAGCAAACCCCTGACTGTTGGAGCTGTGGAGCGATCTGTCTCAAATCCACACATCCGTCTCTGCCTTCTTCCGCCAGCATGACTTTTCAATGACAAACATTTCTCCAGCACAAAGGCATGTGGCATTGGATGACTTTGAGGCTCTCTGCCTGTCAGTGGTCTTGCTAATTAGAAATCATCCTCACAGCATAGAAAGTAACACCCTGATCACTGCCTCCGTTTGTGGTATGATGTTTACCCTGGTGTCGGAATTAACCCCGTCACTGCCAACTACCACCATTCAGCCACTAGCATGAATGAGGGTGTAAGAGAGTGAGGGATAGAGTATACTGCCACATCATTTGGAGTGTGAACAGGTACAGTGTAGAGTCATAGAGAGGAGGGAAAGAGAGAAGCAGAGAGAGAGAGAGAGAGGGAGAGAGAAGAGAAAGAGAGTCAATGAGAGAAAGTGAAAGAAAGAGAGAGAGAAAGGAAGAGAGAAAGAGAAAGGGAACATTGAGAAATGGGTATGATGGAGACAATATCCTGAGGGATGAAGTTAATTACCACGCTGGATCTATAAGATAGAGAGCACAGCAGCGGTGGAAAATCTGAAATCAAAGAATATGCTGGGAATATTCATCAGGTAAGACAGTGTCAATGGAGAGGTCAACAATGGAGTCAATCTCACAGGTTGATTGTCTTTCATCAGAGCTGGCAAATTCTGATACAAACAAGAAATGCAGGTTCTCAGAAGTTATGAAATTCACTTTATAGGTCCCAAGGGTTGTGTTGTTATGTGTGGAGATGACATTGTGTTCCTTGTGCTTTTTTTGGTGATTTATTCAAGAAGTGCAGAAGGTGAAAGATGGCGTGGATGCAACTGGAAGGCCAGGGTCACCACCGTGGGCCATCCAGAAGTTTCCTGCAAAGCTGTCATTGAATCTTTGTTTGGCTTCTCCAGTGAAGAGAAGACCACATGTGAACTCCAAATGAAATCCGAGCAAGCATAAATTGAATTGCTGTGGTATCTGGAAGATCTATTTGGGTCCCTGGACGGTGGAAAGGGATATTGTTTCTCCTTGGGTAAGTGTTGTGAGAAGTAGCAGGTGGAGATGGAAGAGAGGACCAGGGAGTCTTGAAAGAATGCTGAAAAATAAGGGGAAGGGAAGATATGGCTCGTGATGCAAACTGGTTGTTGGTGGTGGAAATTGTGAAGTATGGACGGAAGGTGAAGATGGAAGGAGTCTATCATTATTCTGACTAGGAGGATAGATGAGTGAGAGCAGACATCTAGAAAATGGAACAGGCAGTAGTGAGAGACCTGTCAACTATGGCAGAAGAGCAGAAGGGAGTAAGCAGACATCTCAGAGCCACTGGAATGAAAAGTTCCAGGGTAAATACAGAAAACATGGCAGAATGGGAATTCTGACAAGATGAGAGGCAGGTAGTTTAACAGAGATGTGCACTACATTTTTCGGAGTACTGGTAGCAAGTACAACAGTGATAGTCAGGCATATATAGAGGCGTATATAATAGTCACATGATTACAGAGAGAATGAAAGGATATGGATTGTGTACAGGCAGAAAATATTTGGTTTAAATTGGCATTGTGTTCAACACCAATATTGTGGGCAGAAGGGCCTGTGCTATACTGTTCTGTGAAACAGTGGCACAATCATTTGAGAACAGGAATGAGACCAATGTACAACCAGAGAGAAACCCATCTTGTTTGGGAATTCACAAAGGTTTCTCTCGACACAGATCCACTGTCATAGATATTTTTATGTATTTCTACGTCAGCTTTCTGGCACCATGTTACTGACAGGATCAGTGCAGTGAGAATGATTTGTGCTTTGTGCTCGGTTGCAGTGTCTGCAACTCCATCGCCTGTGCTCCATTCATGCTGGTGTTGGCTTCTCCCAACCGTGGAAAAGAGCTGTCTCGGTACTGCCTATCAGAACCAGCAAAGAGCTGGCACCAAATCACATGCAAAGGCACAGTGGCATAACTGTGACCAGTCTACATGGCTCTGTGCTTTCTTCAGCTGCCATTTCAGCAGAGTTTAACAAGGCAAGCAAACATAGAAGCTCTGGGTATCACCCATCAAGGACATCTTCGAAAGGTGATGTCTCAAAAAGGCAATATCCATCATTAAGGACCTATATCACCCAGGGCGTGCCCTCTTCTCATTGCTACCATAAAGGTGGAGGCACAGGATCCTGAAAACACACACGCACAACAGCTTCCTTGCCTCCGCCATCAAATTTCCAAATGGAAAATGAACCTCACTACTTTCCCCTGTCTTTCTGCACTGCTTATTTACATCAGGGAGGTGGCCGGTACAAAGAGACGAGAGGGCTCATTCAGGGGCCAGTAGGTGAATGTTGGGCCAAGGATGGGAGAAAGATTATGGGCAGCTGGAGCCAGGTAGGAGAGGGGGAAGGTTGGAGTTGGGAGGAAGAGGCAGGTGGGCGAAAGATTAAAGTAGACAAACAGAAAGGAAGAGGGAGCGAGCAGGGAGAGAGGAGGGTGAAGATGAAGCAGATAGGAAGGTGATGAACAAGGTCACAAAGGCTACCAATAGATTCCGATAAATAAGGAAGGTGGTGGATGTTCAGAAGGGGAGAGGTGAGAGGCAGATGGAAGTAAATGGAGAAAGGCTGGGGGAATCTGGTGGCTGAAAGTCTGGGGAGTAGATGGATGAAACCATGAGGGAGGGAGGGGAGGAAAATGAGTGAGAGCGTGACCAAAGGGAAGTGGGGGACTTGTTATGTTTTTCTCTCCACTCTCAGTCCTGACACAGTGGTTTGACATGAAACCTCCAATATTCCTTTTCCCCCACAGATGTCACTCGACACATTGAGTTCCCTCGGAGGATTGTTTGTTGATCTAGATTCCAGCCTCTGTAGTCTCTTTCCAGATATTATTTGTTTCAGTCAGGGCCCTGTTCACTTTTCTAAACTCCAGCAGATACAAGACTAGCCAGACCACCCTTTCCTCTTCAGGCAGCCCACCGAATATTAGTCTAGTTAGCCTTCCCTGAGCTGCTTTGAAATATATTAATAAATTATCTTAATGAGGGCACCAAATACTGTACAGGGAGGTGCAGGTGTGATCTCACTAATATCTGAAGCGGCCTTTGTATCTTCTCTTTGGAGGGCCCTCTCTCAACCTCTTACCTATCTGTCTGCTATCAGCAGTTTGCTCCTGATCTTTGTGCTCGGTGACATCTTCAATCAGCTCTTCCAGCTTCTACCTCAAGCATCTGTTTGCTTCCAGTGATGCTGCCTTGTGGTATTTGCACTTTGCAAATTGAACTCCAATTTGCAAACCGCAAGTGCTGCGACACAATGGAAGCACTGAAATTTGTACCATGACTGTAATAAGCAGTTTCATTTTGCTGTGTTAAAATATAATTCTTCATAAAATGCCAGTGATTTACTTGGCACACATCGCTTAGACCAACACAATGCACCTTTACTAAGCAGGTCTAATTGTGGGCATTGTTGAGTTTGATGGCCCAGTTGCACTGACTGATTGCTTGCTTTCTGTGTCTCAGTAAGATCTTTTAGATTTTAAATTAGTTGTGGGTTCCAGTGCCATAAATCAATTGTGTGCAGACCTGCTTCTTACCCAGCACGATATCCTTCCCCAAGCTAATTAATATATCCCTATATTCCATACATCATACCTTCTTAGTCCGCGTGAGACTATTCAGCCCACTGTATCTGTGTTAGCTCAGAGAATAGTCCCATCCCCACTAATTTTCCCTCTGACCTATTCTCCCCACGTTCCCATCAACCCCTCCCAGATGCTACCCATCAGTTTGCAGTGGTCCATTAGCCTGCCAATCTGCATGCCTTTGAGATGTGAGAAGAAGCTGAGACACCTTGCAGAAGGCCATGCAGTCCGTGCAGACTCCACACAGACAGAACCGGAGGTCAGGATCGAACCCAGCTGACTGGAATGCTGAAGCAGCAACTCTATGGCTGTACAGTTTACACCAGTGCCAAAGACCAACTGCACCCCCTCCCTCTTTGGTTCAGCTGCTTATAAGCTGGATAGTGGAAGAAATCCAACCCATAGAGGTTCCATCTACAAACAAGCATGGAAACACTCCAGTTCGCTGAACGGATTCACATGGCCCAAGAATGCATTTGTGAGCTGTTGTCATCCCATGCGATGAAGTAACTGAGAGGATGGGTCTTGCACTCAATTTCCACTAGTCATTGGTTCTCCATTAATCTACTTCACCATGCTGTCCCTCCAACAATAAAGTGCCACAGTGAGAACCTGCAAGATGTGGACTGCTTCTCATATCTCAGGTACCGCCTCTCAGAGGCAAGGACATTGATGATGAAATTCACTGCCTTTGATCAACACCTCAGAAATGGCGCATGGTCGACTGGGAGTCAGTCGTTCCTGCTCTCCTGAGATTTGGACCACATGCAATGTCGCCTCAATGCAGTGGGAGACAAAGCCAACACTATCTTAACAAAATTAATTAATTCCAGATTAATTGGGAAGGTAATGTTCTATCACTGACCAACATCTCTTGTACTGAGGCTGCAGTCATCTTCACTGGGCAGGCTCAACATCTGACTCCTAAAGCAAGTACTCCATTCCGAGTTATCCCATGAAACAAGATTTCCAGATGGGGAGGAAAAAGATTCCAGCTGTGCTCAAATTCTCCTTGAAGAAATGCAGCAACCCCACTTATTCCTGGGAATCTCTGGTCCATTACTGCACAAAATGGGGAAGGTATGCTTAGGATAGTACTAAGAATTTGAACTTGCATTGGGAGCACACAAAGGTCTATGTAACGATCAAAAAATAGTGCATCACTGTGCAAACTCCATCAGCCATCTCCTGATCTCCTAGTCCATCTGTGGAAGATCCTATTGTTCCTCATTGGCCTCATCAACTACTATGGAACCAGAGTGGAAACAAGTCACACTGGATCCTAACTCACTGTCAACAAAGAAGGCAATTACAGCCAAAACAGGAAATTGGCTCAATCATCTGCATTCAGTTAAAGTGAAATCTTTCTTTTGATCATGATAAACTCTAGGATGATCTGCTTTTACCTTCATTTCAAATTAATTCATTAAGTCTGAAGGAACCAGCCACTTCCAGTGCGGTTAAGCTGGTTGGAATCTCCTCACAAGTAGCTCTGCAGTACGTAGTGAAGCTTTGGATTGCAATCTCTTCTCAACTGCTTCATGCATTGGAGAAGGCTGTGCTGGCAATTACATGTTCCTGAAATAAATTCATTCTGGTAGCAGCCAATCTTCACACAACAAGATCACACACGTGTAAGACAGCTCTGATAGCTGCTGATGGTCCATCCCATGCAGTGGCTTGTCTTGCCATGGCCTCTGGTCCTTTGGCTCTGCTTCACCCACTTCCATTTCCATATCCCCTGCCCGCTGCCTGAGGTTTTCTCATAGCAGGCTGGTCTCAGGGGCCATCTTCCTGACATACTCATGGACATTTCACGTTTCCTCCAGGACTGTGGCCTTGACACTTCCAAGTCCCCCTCCTCCTTTATTTCGGCGGGTGTACAGTCGTTCGATGTTGGGTGGAATCTTTCATGTAATATTAGTAGTTTCTGGATCTTGATGTCTGTGACTTCCTATTCATTCCTTGGCCAGTATGCTATTGTGGCTGGGTATCTGACGATTGGTAAGGTGAATGTGTTGATGGCTCTGATCTTGTTCTTCCCATTCAGCTGGGTTTTGAGGACTTGTCTCACTCTTTGGAAGTACTCGGATGTTGCAGCCTCATCGTGGTTTCCATGCACCTGCAGGATCCCCAGGTATTTGTAGCTGTCCTGACCATCTGGTTCAGGTAACTTGACTCTCTCAGTCTTGTTGAGTTTGCCTCTTTTTTCGACCATCCGGCTGCACTTTTCCAGTCCAGATGACATCCCAATATCTCTCTGTAGACCCTAATCAGGTGGATTAGTGAGTCAACGCCTCTTTCATTTCTGACACACAGCTTGATGTCATCCACGCACAGGAGGTGGCTGATGGTCTCTCCACTCCTGAGCCTGTACCCATGTCCACTCTTTGAGATGATCTGGCTGAGGGGGTTCAAGCCTATGCAGAACATCAGTGGAGATCGTGCATCTCCCTGGTACATTCCACATCTGATGCTCACTTGTGCTATTGGCTTTGGGTTAACTTCTAGTCTGTCCTCCAACAGCCAATTGAGTTCTTGATAAAGGTCCTTAGTGTTTTGTTGATCTTATACAGAGACGGGCCCTCCAGGATTCACGTATGGGGCATTGAGTTGTATGCTTTCTGGTGGTCGAGCCAAGCTGTACTTAGGTTGGTTTGCCTGGTCTTGGAGTCTCGCATGACAGCTTTGTCTATCAGCAGTTGGTGCTTGGAGCCCCTGGTTCCATTACCAATTCTGATAACATCACTCCTAACAAGAGGGGTCACTCTGCTTGACAGGTGAGACTTGTGGCTGTGAAACAATCTCAGGTTCTGGGTCCTCCTCCGTGGTGGTTGTAGGAAATTACTCTGGGACTGTAGGAAGTGGTTCTGACAACTCTGCACAGATTTCTTCTCTAACAATTGGTTCTGCTCTCCTCAACTGATCAATGCATCGTCTCCAGATCACATCAGGTACAATCTGCACTGTGGAGGAGAGTGGTCCAGTTCTGTCCCTAATCTTTCCAAGCACCCATTTTGATCACCTCTGCTGTTCCTCACCAGGACTGCTCGTCCAGGAGTGAAACACTGAACCTCCTTGTTTGAGGAGCCCTCAATTTGCCTCAGCTGTTTGTCCTGCGTACTCATTTGGAAATTGGGTTTGAGGAGATCCAAGTGTGAACGCAAGGGACAACCCAGAAACAGCTCAGCTGGTGAGTTGTTGGGTGTGGCGTGTGCTGCATTGCGATATGCAAGGAATAAATTGGCGAGCTTCTGATTCAGTGTCGGTGTAGTGTGTTCCCCTGACATCAGTCACAGTGTGTTTAGATTCTGGACAAACCTTTCTGCAAAGCCATTTGTAGCTGGGTGGTGCAGTGCAGATGTAAAATCATTTTCAGGAATGACTGAAACTGTTCTGCAACGGAATATTTTCCATTGTCACTGACGAAGTGTTCTGGAACTCCAGTCCTTGAGAAGAGGCTTCCCAACACACCAGCAGTGTGCGAGGTTGTAGTAAAGGCTACTGAGAAACCCCTGCCCACCCTGAAGCTGAGTCTACTGCTACCAGGACACATGAATGGTCCAGCAAAATCTCCATGAATCACCTGCCAGGACAATGCAGGGACTGAGAGATGCTGCTCTTGGCATCCCGAACAATGTGTGGCGAGGTGCTCGATCTGCTGATCTGTTCCTGGCCACCAGAGAAAGCTTTGAGTCAATGCTTTCATGTTGATCATGCCTAGATGACCAGCATGTAGCTGCATCAACACTGTACAACAACACTCAATCCCCACATAAGGCATCCCCCATCAAGGGGATGTTCATCCTGCTGCTGGTACAAATGGGGAGCTGGAATTTCTGTTACACGTTCCAGCCATTTTGGGTGGCCATGTAGACTTGAGACAGTGTGGGGTCTTTTCTGGTTTCCCCTTAGATCATCTCTGCCGTAATAGGGAGACTTTTGATTTGCATCAGAGAGAAAACGTCAAGAGGAGTGCCTTCTTAAGTAATGTTTTCAGGTCCTTCCTTTTCCAAGGATAAATGTTTCCAAGACGACCTGTCCTCTTGAATTCGATCTTGTAATTCTCCTCCAAGAAACAGAGCCCATCTCTGCATTTAGTCTACTGCTATTTGTGGAACGCCCTTCTGTGGGTTGAAAATGGAGACTAGTGGTTGATGATCAATAATGAAGGGAAAGTCTCTCCCTTACTAGTACTGGTTGAAATGTTTTCACCACAAATCAAAGTCAATCTGTGCATAGTTTTTCTCTGCAGTGGTAAGGAAAAGTGATGCAAGGTCTGTTGGGTGTTCACTTCCATCATTCACAAAATGTGACATGACTGCACCTAGACCATAAGGTGGGGCATCCCGGACAAACTTCACTGGACACTGTGGATCATACTGTCTGAGTACAGTGTCTGACACCACTGTTTCCTTTACCTTTCTGAAAGCCACATCACACTGCTTTGTCCATTGCCATTTCTTCACGGTCTGTAGTAATGAGTTTAAGGGGTGGTACACAGTAGACAGGATCAGCAGGAACTTGTTATAGTTGTTGACAAATCATGGAAAAGACAGCAGTTGTGACACACCCTTTGGCCTTGGAGCATCTACCACTACATGAATTTTCTCAGCACACTTGTGTAGTTCCTGTGCACTAATGGTGTGACCACAGTAAGTGATGTTTGGTTTGAAGAATTCACACTTGTTGTACTGTGCTCTGTGCCCATAGTCGTCTCATCTTTTTAACTCTGTCTAATTTTGGAGATGTTCCTTGTCATCCCCACGGGTATTAATGATGTCATCATAGTAACACTGAGTGCCTGGGAAGCTTCGCAGCACCTGCTCCATAGCTTTCCCCAAGAGTGCAGGTGTAGATCCTTCTCCAGAAATAAGCTCATTATAGCAATTAAGATCCTCATGAGTGTCCATGGTGAGAAATAATTTGAACTCTTCTTCCCTCTCCATCTGTAGGTAGGCCTCAGCCAGGGCCACCCTGCTGAAGGTTTTCCCTCCAGAAAGGGTGGCAAAGACACGGGCACAGGATATTGATTTACTTTCAGTTTTGGGTTAATGGTGAACTTAAAATCATGACAGATCCTGACAAACCCATTCTTCCTGGCTCCTGGGACCACTGGTGTTGACCATGGGCTCCATCCAACCTTGAAAAACATTCCTTCAGACTCCATGTGATACAGCTCATTGGCTGCTTTATCATGGATGGTTTAAGGAACTAGAATGGCTTTGCAAAACTTGAACGCAGCATCTCTCTGACACAGTGGTGTCAGGAAAACAACCTCTCCCTCAGTGTTGCAAAAACAAAGGAGCTAGTTGTGGACTACAGGAGGAATGGAGACAGGCTAACCCCAATTGACATCAATGGATCTGTGGTTGAGAGGGTAAACAGCTTTAAGTTCCTCGGCATCCACATCACTGAGGACCTCACGTGGTCTGTACACACCAGCTATGTGGTGAAAAAGGCACAATGCCTCTTTCACCTCAGACAGTTGAGGAAGTTTGGTATGGGCCCCCAAATCCTAAGGGCTTTCTACAGGGGCAGAATTGAGAGCATCCTGACTGGCTGCATCACTGCCTGGTATGGGAACTGTACCTCCCTCAATCGCAGGATTCTGCAGAGAGTGGTGTGGACAGCCCAACACATCTATAGTTGTGAACTTCCCATGATTCAGGACATCTACAAAGCCAGGTGTGAAAAATGGGCCCATAGGATCATTAGACAATAGACAATAGGTGCAGAAGTAGACCATTCAGCCCTTCGAGCCTGCACCGCCATTCTGAGATCATGGCTGATCATCTACTATCAATACCCTGTTCCTGCCTTGTCCCCATATCCCTTGATTCCCCTATCCATAAGATACCTATCTAGCTCCTTCTTGAAAGCATCCAGAGAATTGGCCTCCACTGCCTTCTGAGGCAGTGCATTCCAGACCCCCACAACTCTCTGGGAGAAGAAGTTTTTCCTTAACTCTGTCCTAAATGACCTACCCCTTATTCTCAAACCATGCCCTCTGGTACTGGACTCTCCCAGCATCTGGAACATATTTCCTGCCTCTATCTTGTCCAATCCCTTAATAATCTTATATGTTGCAATCAGATCCCCTCTCAATCTCCTTAATTCCAACGTGTACAAGCCCAGTCTCTCTAACCTCTCTGCGTAAGACAGTCCGGACATCCCAGGAATTAACCTCGTGAATCTATGCTGCACTTCCTCTACAACCAGGATGTCCTTCCTTAACCCTGGAGACCAAAACTGTACACAATACTCCAGGTGTGGTCTCACCAGGGCCCTGTACAAATGCAAAAGGATTTCCTTGCTCTTGTACTCAATTCCCTTTGTAATAAAGGCCAACATTCCATTAGCCTTCTTCACTGCCTGCTGCACTTGCTCATTCACCTTCAGTGACTGATGAACAAGGACTCCAAGATCTCTTTGTATTTCTCCCTTACCTAACTCTACACCATTCAGATAATAATCTGCCTTCTTGTTCTTACTCCCAAAGTGGATAACCTCACACTTATTCACATTAAACGTCATCTGCCAAGTATCTGCCCACTCACCCAGCCTATCCAAGTCACCCTGAATTCTCCTAACATCCTCATCACATGTCACACTGCCACCCAGCTTAGTATCATCAGCAAACTTGCTGATGTTATTCTCAATGCCTTCATTTAAATCGTTGATGTAAATCGTAAACAGCTGTGGTCCCAATACTGAGCCCTGTGGCACCCCACTAGTCACCACTTGCCATTCCGAGAAACACCCATTCACCGTTACCCTTTGTTTTCTATCTGCCAACCAGTTTTCTATCCATGTCAATATCTTCCCCCCAATGCCATGAGCTTTGATTTTACCCACCAATCTTCTATGTGGGACCTTATCAAATGCCTTCTGAAAATCGTGGTACACTACATCCACTGGATCTCCCCCGTCTAACTTCCTGGTTACATCCTCAAAAACTCCAACAGATTAGTCAAGCATGATTTACCCTTGGTAAATCCATGCTGGCTCGGCCCAATCCTCTGACTGCTATCTAGATATGCCACTATTTCATCTTTAATAATGGACTCCAGCATCTTCCCCACCACTGATGTTAGGCTGACAGGTCAATAGTTCTCTGTTTTCTCCCTCCCTCCTTTCTTAAAAAGTGGGATAACATTAGCCATTCTCCAATGCTCAGGAACTGATCCTGAATCTAAGGAACATTGGAAAATGATTACCAATGCATCCGCAATTTCCAGAGCCACCTCCTTTAGTACCCTAGGATGCAGACCATCTGGACCTGGGGATTTGTCAACCTTCAGTCCCATCAGTCTACTCATCACCATTTCCTTCCTAATGTCAATCTGTTTCATTTCCTCTGTTACCCTAAGTCCTTGGCCCATCCATACATCTGGGAGATTGCTTGTGTCTTCCCTAGTGAAGACAGATCTAAAGTACTTATTAAATTCTTCTGCCATTTCTCTGTTTCCCATAACAATTTCACCCAATTCATTCTTCAAGGGCCCAACATTGTTCTTAACTATCTTCTTTCTCTTCACATACCTAAAAAAGCTTTTGCTATCCTCCTTTATATTCCTGGCTAGCTTGCGTTCGTACCTCATTTTTTCTCCCTGTATTGCCTTTTTAGTTAAGTTCTGTTGTTCCTTAAAACTTTCCCAATCATCTGTCCTCCCACTCACCTTAGCTCTGTCATACTTCCTTTTTTTTAATGCTATGCAATCTCTGACTTCCTTTGTCAACCATTGTGGCCCCTTTCCCCCCTTTGAATCCTTCCTTCTCCGGGGGATGAACCGATTTTGCACCTTGTGCATTATTCCCAAGAATACCTGCCATTGCTGTTCCACTGTCTTTTCTGCTAGGATATCCGTCCAGTTAACTTTGGCCAGCTCCTCCCTCATGGCTCCATAGTCTCCTTTGTTCAACTACAACACTGACAACTCCGATCTGCCCTTATCCTTCTCAAATTGCAGATAAAAACTTATCATATTATGGTCACTACCTCTTAATGGCTCCTTTACTTCAAGATCGCTTATCAAATCCTGTTCATTAGGGATCTGAGTTACCCCAACCACAAACTGTTTTAGATGCTAGCATCCAGAAAACGGTATCACAGCATAAAAGCCAGGATCAACGGGCTCCGGGACAGCTTCTTCCTGGAATAGACTGATTAACTCAAGCTGATTGGAGTGTATTTCTATGTTACACTGACTGTTCTATTTATTATAAATTGCTATAAATTACTATGATTGCACATTGTACATTTAGACGGAGAAATAAGGTAAAGAGTTTTACTCCTCATGTATGCGAAGGATGTAAGAAATAAAGTCAATTCAATGCATTTCACACTATTTTACCCTTGATATGCTTGAGTTTTCCATTGCTATCTTTGAATATTTCTTTGGCACCATCCAGTGCTTTTCTTAATTCACTTTCAGTTGACACTTTTACAGGGGATGTAGCATGTAAATGGTGGCTGGATCTCCAATCAAGTTGTAGTTGTCTCAGCCTCTGATGTTTCCCAATGCTTGGCCTCCTGTTTTTACTATACTGTATACAAGCCAAATATGGTTGTTGTAAATCACTGTTACAAATATCTCTTTCTCATGAGTTATCTTTTCTTCAGTATAAGCTCTTCATTGGATATCTGCAGGCTTCAGTTCAGTACCTTTGAAAAGCTGTTCTGACTCATTTTTGTGGAATGGCTGAAACAGGTGAGCCAGTGTCCATTTCCATTTTAATTAATTTGCCATTCACTCTGGTATAAGCCATATTGCTTATCTCTTGTTAATTTTCACATTTTAAATCTCAAGGCTACCTAGTCCTTATGTCACTCACATTATTATCAGATTTTTCATTAGCAGCATGCAATTAGGGCTGTTTTTGAAACTGCAACTTGACTTTTCAATTTTTTCTCTTCCCTGTGCAGTCCATTTATTTTTGTCTGCCTGACGTGCTCTTTGTATGTGTCCTACTTTCTTGCATATTCTTCAAATTTCACCTTTAAATCTGCATTGGTATGGTATATATGAGTCCCTGCCACAACAAAAGCACTATTTGTTCAGTCAGGCAGGTTTCTGATTAGATATCACAATTTTGTTCATGCTCCCTTTCATTTCTGATGGCAACTCAATTGTGTCGCTATCTGCTGTTTCCATTAATACAGTGATTTCAACTGCTCTCTTAAATGTGAGTTGTGTTTCAGTTGGGAGCTGTTTTTGAATGCTTTCTTGTAAGTTTCCATGGACTAGATCTCTCAGTGCACCTTTAATCCCATCACTGAATTTACAATGCTTGGACAATTTCTTCAATTCAGACTCATAAGCTGAAATGGAATTCTTTTCACTTTGATTCCACTTATGCAACCTAAAGTGTTTTGCAATCAACAATGGTTTCAGTTCTGAATGTTCCTGCATTTTGTTCATGATATCAGTAAAGCTCATTTCAGCTAGTTTGGTTGGAGCTGTTAAACTTCTTAGCAAACTTTACTTTTCCACATCTGGCACTCTGCAAAGCTGGCATGTCTATTTCATTTGATTCAAAATATTTCTCAATTTGTTCGGTATACATTTTCCAGTTACCGGTTGTGCACTCGAACCTGTCTATTTTTCGAATGTGGTCAGCCATTTTTATTTATTTATTTTTGATAATTATCACCCGTACTCACTGTTTACAAACCTGTGAATTCCATCCCTTTTCTGCCTTTTTTTTACTTGAGTGTATCTCTCCCCTTCCAAAGAAACACATGCTGCACTTTAAAAAAAATGAACCGTTCTCTCTCCCCCTTACAAAGAAAAATATGTTGCCTTTTTTAACTCAAACATCTGCTGCACTTTAACAGGTAGGTAGTTGCCTCAGGTTTGTTTTTAAACTTCCTCATTGCCACCGTTATGTTTTGTAACTCCAGAAATTCATCAAAGAAAATCCGAGAGCCAGGAAGCAGGTCTACTTACTTTTCTTTTAGTGAGGAGCTCACACATGACATGGTAGCATAATGACATATGCCATTCACATACTTCTTACTTATAACATGTAATGAATTATGTAAACAAACAAGGGATGTTTAACCAAGCAATATATTTACAATATTACTCAAATATTAAATACGTTACAAACAGGAAAGGCCTATGGTATCTGAACATGAGTGAATAAATTAAAAAAGTAACCAGAAAGGGGGAACAGTTCTGAAAGGATGAGAATGAGAACTTGGATCAAAGTTTTCAAGCATGATTGTAAACGACAAATGGTGGGGAGGTTGTTCCTGAAATGTTCTGGTAGATCAATTACCTATAGTTCAGGCAGGTGGCAGAATCAAAGGGTAATGACAGGTGTGTGAGAGAGAATGGGTTACAATATCATACGTGGGGGAAAGGTATGGAGATGCCCTGAAAGACAGTATATTTCCATATGCCATATTTCCTTGTATCACAGAAGGAGGCTATTCTGTCCATTGTATCTATTCAAGCTCACAGAGTAAACACAAACTCCTAATATTTATTTTCTGTCATCCATCCTGCCCATAATTCCATCAATTTTCCACTCCCCTGGCCCAGATTCTACCACTAGCCTACATCCACAGGAGACAATTTACAACTGGGCGATGTGGATTATAATGTGTGAGTATAGTGTCTGAAGTCACTACTCCATTTATCTTTTGGAAAGCCACCTTTGTCCATTGCCATTTCATCCTGGGGTGGAGCATAGTCGTCAGGTTTGGCAGGAACACGTTATAGTGATTGACAAATCCTAGAAAGGACAGCTATTGTGACATGTTCTTTGGCTTTGGGCATCTACCACTGCTAGAATTTTCTCAGCGCACTTGTGTAAATTCTTGTTCACCAATGGTGTGACCACAGTAATTGATGCTTGTTTTAAAGAATTCACATTTATTCCATTATGCCCTGAGCCCATAATCTTCTAATCTTTATAACACTGCGTTGCGCCTTTTGGAGATGTTCCTTGTCACCCTTACTGATAACAGGTAACATAGAGCATCAGGTAACATAGAGTGCCTGAACATCTTGCAGTACCTGGTCCATAGCTTTCTGCCAGATTGCAGGTACAGATGCTACTCTGACAATGAAACTAATATGGGAATAAACCCTTTTGTGAGTGTTACTGTGAGAAACACTTTGGACTGTTCTTTCATCTCCATCTGTAAGTGGACCTCAGTTAAATCCACTTTGCTAAGTGTTTCCCTCCAGAAAGGTTTGCAAAGATGTCCTCTATCCTGGACAGAGGGTATTGATCTAGATTACATTCAATACTGGGTTGACGGTGGCCTTAACTTCACCACAGATCCTGGCAGGCCCATTCTTTTTGGCTACTGAGACCATGCGTTGCCCATGGGCTCCACTCAGCCTTGGAAAGAAGTTCTTCAGCCTTCATGTGATCTAGCTCATAAGCTTTTTTTAAAATCACAGATGGTATAAGAAACTGGACCGGCTTTGCAAACTTATGTGGCATTTTCATTTACTACTATTTTATCCTTGATTTATTTAAGTTTTCCAATGCCATTTTTCAACACTTCCGTGCCATCATCCAGCACCTTTCTTAATTTGCTTTCAGTTGACTCTATTGCAGGGGATGTGGCATGCAAGTGGTGGATGGGTCTGCTATCAAGTTGTCCTTGTCTCAGCCTCTCGTGTCCACACAATGCTGGTTCTCCTGTTGTTACCGCATACAAGCCCAATATATCTTGTTGGTTGTTGTATATCACTGTTATGAAGTTCATTCATGCTCTCTTTCATTCCTGACTGCAACGTAATTGCACCTCTGTCTGTTGTTTCCATTGATACAATGATTTCAACTGCTCTTTTAAAGTAAGTTTTGCTTCAGTTAGGCACCATTTTTGAATGCTTTCTTGTAAGCTTTCACAAATTAAACAATTTCTCAGTGGATCATTAAGTTCAACAATGCTCAGACAACTACTTCTATTCAGGCACTGATGCTGAAATAGAGCCCCTTTCTTTTTTATTCTATTTATAAAACCTAAAGCATTCTGCATTCAGTAGTGGTTTTGGTTCTAAATGTACCTGTATTACTTTTACAATGTCAGGAAAGCTCATTTTGGCAGGTTTGGTAGCACCAGTTAAACTTCAATTGGAACTGTATGCCTTTAAAGTCAATGCACTCAGCAAAACTGGTAGGCATGCACATTGACTATTTCATTTGCTTCAAAATACTGCTCAATTCACTCAGTATACATTTTCTAGTTATCTCTAATGCAATCGAACACATCTATTTTAATGTGAATAAGTGTGGGGTTATCCACTTTGGGAGTAAGAACAGGAAGGCAGATTATTATCTGAACGGTATAGAGTTGGGTAAGGGAGTAATACAAAGAAATCTTGGAGTCCTTGTTCATCAGTCACTGAAGGTGAATGAGCAAGTGCAGCAGGCAGTGAAGAAGGCTAATGGAATGTTGGCCTTTATTACAAAGGGAATTGAGTACAAGAGCAAGGAAATCCTCTTGCATTTGTACAGAGCCCTGGTGAGACCACACCTGGAGTATTGTGTACAGTTTTGGTCTCCAGGGTTAAGGAAGGACATCCTGGCTGTAGAGGAAGTGCAGCGTAGATTCATGAGGTTAATTCCTGGGATGTTTGGACTGTCTTACGCAGAGAGGTTAGAGAGACTGGGCTTGTACACGCTGGAATTAAGGAGATAGAGAGGGGATCTGATTGAAACATATAAGATTATTAAGGGATTGGACAAGATAGAGGCAGGAAATATGTTCCAGATGCTGGGAGAGTCCAGTACCAGAGGGCATGGTTTGAGAATAAGGGGTAGGTCATATAGGACAGAGTTAAGGAAAAACTTCTTCTCCCAGAGAGTTGTGGGGGTCTGGAATGCACTGCCTTGGAAGGTAGTGGAGGCCAATTCTCTGGATGCTTTCAAGAAGGAGCTAGATAGGTATCTTATGGATAGGGGAATCAAGGGATATGGGGACAAGGCAGGAACCGGGTATTGATAGGAATTGATCAGCCATGATCTCAAAATGGTGGTGCAGGCTCGAAGGGCCGAATGGTCTACTTCTGCACCTATTGTCTATTTTCCTGATGAAGCCAGCTAGTTCTGCAATTTTTTAAAAAATTGAGCATTATCACCCAGTACTCACTGTTTATGAACCCAATAATTTGCTTTTTTTATGCCATTTTTTTAACACAACTACTTTTCTTTACCCCTTCCAAAGAGGCACGTGTTGTGCTGATTTAAAACAAAACTTGGATGCCTCCCTGCACTTCAACAGGAATATAGTCATCCTGCGTTCATTTTAAAACTTACTCAGTGCCACTGTTATGTTTTGTAACTCAAAACATAAAACTAACTGAAGGGAAAACATGAAACCAGCAATGTGTGTCTTAGTTTTATTTGTAATTTAAGTGAGGCGTACGTGCGTGACAGGGTGTTGTGATGACATACACCATTCACATACTTTTACATACAACCCGTAATGAATTATTTAAGTGCACAAGCATGCTTACTCAACAACACATTTAAAATATTACTCAAATATTACTGAAATATTAAACACACAACAAACATTTCAAGCAGCATCTGTAGGAGGGAAGGAATAATCAATGTTTTGTTTCTTTCCTCCTACAAATGTTGCTTGAACCACTGAGTTACTCCAGCAGATTGCTTTTGCTGCAGATTCCAGATCTGACTTTCTTACGTCAGATCATGTGTGACCATTGCACACATGGGGAATAGATAGTGACCAAAGAATGACCTGGAATTTCAACCATGTGACACTGTTGTTTCAGTTGTTTTCAACTGAAATGCAATGATGCCTTTTTCTGTTTCACAGGCATCACTGGGAAATTTTTGCTGGCGCTTTGCAGAGTGATCAAAGTTGGAGTCAAGCTTATTGTCACATGAATAAGCACGTATGTGCACAGGTGCAAGGAAATCTTACATGCAGACACTTAGCACGAAAGACACAACATTCATAAGAAAAGCGTAAATTAAACAGAGTATATAAAACTATAATTTTAAAGAACACAAGTAGAACAAATATTGTCCATTATGATACAAAAGTGTCCAGAGTTTTGCTGTACTGAGTAATGATTAGGGCTGCGAAGTTTGCTTTAAGAATCAAATAGTTGAAAGGAAGTAGCTATTCTTGAATCTGGTGGTCTAGGCTTCCGTATCTCCGTCCAATGGTGGTGTAGATTTCTGTATCTCCGTCCAATGGTGGTGTGGGCTTCTGTATCTCTGTCCAATGGTGGTGTAGGCTTCCGTCCAATGGTGGTGTAGGCTTCTGTATCTCCGTCCAATGGTGGTGTGGGCTTCTGTATCTCCGTCCAATGGTGGTGTAGGCTTCCGTCCAATGGTGGTGTAGGCTTCTGTATCTCCGTCCAATGGTGGTGTGGGCTTCTGTATCTCCGTCCAATGGTGGTGCAGATTTCTGTATCTCCGTCCAATGGTGGTGTAGGCTTCTGTATCTCTGTCCAATGGTGGTGTAGATTCTTCTGAGTCCCTTCAATGCTCGCCTCTCTCAATGTCCCGTGCATTTTACAGTGCTGATGCTCTTTCCAAAACATCTGTTCCCTGGGACCCACCCAACCCTCAAATCCCACAGGCTATTGAACCTAGCCCAGCTATCAGCCAGCATCCCTGTTGGAGCCTTTGTTTCACCTCCCCCGACCTCACTTTTCCATTCAGTAGCTCCAGAGGCAATGAAGACCACTCATCCCCACCCCCCAGCCCGAAAACTTTCAGCAGAGTTCACCAGCCCTCCCCTCACCCAGGTTTACAGAAGCCCACCCTTGCAAATCTGTTGCAGAAAAATTGATTGAGGGGTAAATAAGAGAAGGGAAAACTGTCCTGATCTCATCATATGCAAAGGAGCAGGCCTCTTCAATACTGAGTGTGACCCTACTTGCCTGTATTAGGTCTGTATCCCTCAATAGCCAAACGCCTTTTAAGTATTGCCATCAGATCTCCCTATGCTACTTCCTGTGGCAGTTCATTATTAAATATTGAAAGGTCTGGATGGACTGGATGTTGCTTATAGTGGGGGAGTCAGAAAACACTTTAGAATGCAGATGAGGAGGAATTTCTTAGCCAGAGAGGGTTAAATCTGTGGAATTCATTGCCACAGACAGCTGTGCAGGCCAAGTAATTGGGGGGGGGGGATATTTAAAACAGAGGTAGATACATTCTTGATTACTAAGGGCATCATAGTAACCAGGAGAAGGCAGGAATATGGGGGTGAGAGGGATAA
The DNA here is from genome assembly GCF_048418815.1 of Hemitrygon akajei. Taxonomy (NCBI): domain Eukaryota; kingdom Metazoa; phylum Chordata; class Chondrichthyes; order Myliobatiformes; family Dasyatidae; genus Hemitrygon; species Hemitrygon akajei. Next base: position 88,296,413 of record NC_133128.1, read on the forward strand.
TAAATCAGCCATAATCGAATGGTGGGGTAGACTCGATGGTCCAAGTGGCCTAATTCTGCACTAATGTCTCCTTGTAGAAAGACTAATCTCTTCCTTTAAATTTCCTCTCACTCCCCTTAAACCTGGACCTCTAGCTTTAGACTGCCCTGCTCTGTGAAAAGGCTCAGACTATCCACCTTATCTATATTTGCTATAAGGTCTCGCCTCAGCCTTTTACATTCCGATGGGGTAAACCCAGCCTACCCGATCACTCCTTATAGACTCCATTTGAGCAAACTCCCAGTGAATCTCTTCTGCACTCTCTCTATTGCTAGCACATCCCTTCTGTCGAGCAGCAACAGAGCTGTAGGCAATACTGGGGGTAACTATGCTTTTGCACAGTTTTTCCTTGTACTCAATACTTCGGTCACTGAAGGCAAGCATACCGGATGCTGTATCCAGCTGTGTTGCCAGTTTCAGGGAGCCATGGACTTGCACCCCAGCTGTCCCCCTGTACATCAGTTCTCTGCAGGTCACCACTGTTTCCTTGGAGAAAGCTTTGGAACTCAATCGTCTACGGAGTAGAGCACAGTGGTGCAGGTGCTAGAGATGATGCTTTACAACTCCAGTGACGCGTGTTTCGATTCTGTGCAAAGTTTGCATGTTCCTCCTGTGAATATGTCGATTTCCTCTACGCGCCTTGGTTTCCTCCCAAATCCCAAAATCATGCAGCTGGCAGGTTGATTGCCTGCTGTAAATTGTCCTTTATATATGCTGTTGGTATTTATGGGCATTTGAGAGTGAACAGGGAATGGGATTTCTCTCTGAGCTGACGTACACTCAATGGGCAGAATGGCCTGCTGTTAAGCTGTGAGGAAATAGGATGTGAAATATTCATTATCCAATCCGAAAGGCAGCACTTCCTAATGGATAGACTACTCTCAATATTACACTGGAGTGTCAGCCCATATTTTGTATTCAACATTGGAGGGAGGATGCTCACAATCTTCTGACTTAGAAGAAAGCGTTACCCTGATTCATGTCTAATAATCAGACAAGTCAGCAGGTCAGAAATCAAGATAGAACAACAGGGACCTACACCAGGAATCCTGCTTTACATGTGAAGCTCAATCTTACCCCCTCAAAATGAATCAAGGGTTATTTATTCTTGCTGCAGTCACAAACCTTAAAATTCAGTGCGAATCAATGCTGCCCAGATTGCTGGCTGTCAGCGCAGCTCAAGGGCTGGATTTATTTGTATATCTAGGTTATTCTAAGGTCAGGCTAGCTGGCAGCTGTCCAGACAGAGCGAGGCTCTTGTTCCGCCTGCAGCGGCCTGGCTGTGCTGCAGCACTGATTCCAATCCCGTCCATCTCCGACCTGTCTGTCAGTGGCGAATGGTCAGCGGGGGATTCTCAGCCACAAGCTCACACCTGAGACGGCAACATCACACTGATTAACAGTGGCAAGCTGGATCTGTCACAGCTGCTGCGTGTGTGTGTGTGTGTGTGTGTGTGTGTGTGTGTGTGTGTGTGTGTGTGTGTGTGTGTGTGTGTGTGTGTGTGTGTGTGTGTGTGTGTGTGTGTGTGTGTGTGTGTGTGTGTGTGTGTGTGTGTGTGAGATTCCTGTGAAGCTAGACACATATTTGCATGCCAGCTTTGGCAGGGTTTGCGTGCCAGTTCTTCCCATAAGGCAAAACCTAGCTGCATAAATGACAGTGATGTTTCTCTCTCCAATGAGCTCAACCCCTTTGATGCACACTTTGAAAAAGGAATAACACGACAGTGCGTGAATTCCCACAGCCTCTGGCGATCCTGTGATCTCTGTCCAGGCAGCCGATGTCGAAACGTCATTCACGAGGTTGAACCCTCACAAAGCATCAGACCCCACTGGCGTCCCTGGCAGGGTACTGAAAACCGACCAACTGGCTGGAGTGTTCAAACTCTCACCCACTTCGAAAGGCATCGATCACAGCAGGGCCGAAGCAATTGACTGGTAATGCTTGTACTTATTGTGATGAGGTGCGTTGGGAGGTTGGTCCTGGATAGAATTAAGTCCTGCATGAGTGAGGGACTGGACTCACAGAGGTTCACCTATCCCCGTCGCCTACAGGGTCTCTCACGTTGGTTACCATCCTGACAGAACGATTATCATTATCATCATACTTTATTGTCACCAAACAATTGATACTAGAACGTACAATCATCACAGTGATATTTGTTTCTGTGCTTCACACTCCCTGAAGTACAAATCAAAGTAAATATAATAAAAATTTAAATTATAAATCATAATTAGAAAATAGAAAAGGGAAAGTAAGGTAGTGCAAGTCAGGTCCGGATATTTGGAAGGTACGGCCCAGATCCGGGTCAGGATCCGTTCAGCAGTCTTATCATAGTTGGAACGAAGCTGTTCCCAAATCTGGCCATACGTATCTTCATGCTCCTGAACTTTCTCCCGGAGGGAAGAGGGATAAAAAGTGTGTTGGCTGGATGGGTCGTGTCCTTGATTATCCTGGCAGCACTGCTCCGACAGCGTGTGGTGTAAAGTGAGTCCAAGGATGGAAGATTGGTTTGTGTGATGTGCTGGGCTATGTTCACGATCTTCTGCAGCTTCTTCCGGTCTTGGACAGGACAACTTCCATACCAGGTTGTGATGCACCCTAGAAGAATGCTTTCTACGGTGCATCTATAAAAATTAGTGAGGGTTTTAGGGGACAGGCCAAATTTCTTCAGCTTTCTCAGGAAGTAAAGGCGCTGGTGGGCCTTCTTGGCAGTGGACTCTGCTTGGTTAGACCAAGTCAGGTCACTTGTGATATTCACCCCGAGGAACTTAAAGCTTTTGACCTGCTCCACCTGCGCACCACCGATGTAGATTGGGCTGTGCGGTCTGCTACTCCTTCTGAAGTCAATAACCAATTCCTTCGTCTTGCTGACGTTGAGGGATAGGTTATTGTCTTCGCACCATGCCACCAGGTTCTTAATTTCCTCTCTGCACTCAGACTCATCATTACCCAAGATATGGCCTACAATTGTGGTATCATCAGCAAACTTATATATTGAGTTTGATGGAAACTTGGCTACACAATCATGGGTGTACAGTGAGTACAGCAGGGAGCTGAGTACACAGCCTTGTGGGGCACCGGTGCTCAGAGAGATTGTAGAGGAGAGCTTGTTCCCTATTTTTACAGCCTGGGTCCTGTCTGTGAGGAAGTTGAAGATCCAGCTGCAGATCTGAGTGCTAAGACCCAGGTTCCAGAGCTTAGGAATCAGTTTATTTGGAATGATGGTATTAAAGGCAGAGCTGTAGTCAATGGAAAGGAGCATCTTTATTCTCCAGGTGTTCTAAGGAGGAATGTAGTGCCAGAGAGATGGCATCTGTCGTTGACCTGTTGCTCCGGTAGGCGAACTGCAAAGCGTCGAGGTTGACCGGTAGGTTATGGTTGATGTGTGCCATAACCAATCGCTCGAAGCACTTCATAGCAATTGATGTCAGAGCCACAGGTCGATAGTCATTCAGGCATTCAGGCTTGCTTTTCTTCGGCAGCGGGATTATCGTTGCCTTCTTAAAACACGAGGGGATCTTAGACTGAAGCAGGGAGCAGTTGAAGATGTCAGCAAACACTCCAGCTAGCTTGCTTGCAAAGGCCCAGAGAACTCATCCCGGGATGCCATCTGGGCCCGTCACCTTCCTTGGATTTATCTTCAGTAAGGCTCTTCTAATGTCTTCCTCGGTGTGAATGCTGTTTCTCCATCATCTCTGGGCGCCACTCTGGAAAACCCCAGAAGCACTATGGATGCACCTTCACCAGAAGCACTGCCGTGGTTCAAGCAGATTGCTCACTGCCATCTTCTCAACAGTAATGAGCAAATGGTAATAAATGCTGGCCTTGCCAATGATGGCCAGGTATCAGAAAGTGATCAAATGTACCGTGGCAAAGTTTGTCCAAAAGCAGAAAAGTTCCACGTAATCACTTAATTTTCCAATGTGTTTTTCAGTATGGAACATGCCGTGCAGTCTGTGCCTGTGCAGCTGTGTGTGTGATAAGCATACATTTGTGTAAATCTGTGTTTATGTTTACTGCAGCCTGGAAATGCTGGCGTACTTGTAGCTTTTTAGTTTGCATGTCCATATAAGGTTTCCATCATTAAGGGCCCCAGCAGCCAGGACATGCCCTACTCTCATCGTTACCATTAGGAAGGAGGTTCAGGAGAACTGAAGGCACACACTCAGCGATTCAGGAACAGCTTCTTCCCCTCTGCCATCCGATTTCCCAATGGATATTTAACCCATGAACACTACCTCGTTACTTCTTTAAATTTCTGGCTTTGAATTACTTATTTTAATTTAACTATTTAATTTACATATAATTCAATGTAGTTTGGTTTTATTTCTATATTAAGCAGGTATTGCAAGGTTAACAAATTTCACAACAAATGCCAGTGATATTAAG